>NC_053025.1:37388819-37688819 GCF_003073215.2 Triticum urartu
CCAATTAGTAATATGTCATCCACATATAATATTAGAAATGCTACAGAGCTCCCACTCACTTTCTTGTAAATACAGGCTTCTCCAAAAGTTTGTATAAAACCAAATGCTTTGATCACACTATCAAAGCGTTTATTCCAACTCCGAGAGGCTTGCACCAGTCCATAGATGGATCGCTGGAGCTTGCACACTTTGTTAGCTCCTTTTGGATCGACAAAACCTTCTGGTTGCATCATATACAACTCTTCTTCCAGAAATCCATTCAGGAATGCAGTTTTGACATCCATTTGCCAAATTTCATAATCATAAAATGCGGCAATCGCTAACATGATTCGGACGGACTTAAGCATCGCTACGGGTGAGAAGGTCTCATCGTAGTCAATCCCTTGAACTTGCCGAAAACCTTTCGCGGCAAGTCGAGCTTTGTAGACAGTAACATTACCATCAGCGTCAGTCTTCTTCTTAAAGATCCATTTATTCTCAATTGCTTGCCGATCATCGGGCAAGTCAACCAAAGTCCATACTTTGTTCTCATACATGGGTCCCATCTCAGATTTCATGGCTTCAAGCCACTTTGCGGAACCTGGGCTCACCATCGCTTCTTCATAGTTCGTAGGTTCATCATGATCTAGTAGCATGATTTCCAGAACAGGATTACCGTACCACTCTGGCGCGGATCTTACTCTGGTTGATCTACGAGGTTCAGTAGTATCTTGCTCTGAAGTTTCATGACTATCATCATTAGCTTCCTCACTTATTGGTGTAGGTGTCGCAGAAACAATTTTCTGTGATGTACTACTTTCCAATAAAGGAGCAGGTACAGTTACCTCGTCAAGTTCTACTTTCCTCCCACTCACTTCTTTCGAGAGAAACTCCTTCTCTAGAAAGGATCCATTCTTAGCAACGAATGTCTTGCCTTCGGATCTGTGATAGAAGGTGTACCCAACAGTCTCCTTTGGGTATCCTATGAAGACACATTTCTCCGATTTGGGTTCGAGCTTATCAGGTTGAAGCTTTTTCACATAAGCATCGCAGCCCCAAACTTTAAGAAACGACAACTTTGGTTTCTTGCCAAACCACAGTTCATAAGGCGTTGTCTCAACGGATTTTGATGGTGCCCTATTTAACGTGAATGCGGCCGTCTCTAGAGCGTATCCCCAAAACGATAGCGGTAAATCAGTAAGAGACATCATAGATCGCACCATATCTAGTAAAGTACGATTACGACGTTCGGACACACCATTACGCTGTGGTGTTCCGGGTGGCGTGAGTTGCGAAACTATTCCACAATTTTTCAAATGTACACCAAACTCGTAACTCAAATATTCTCCTCCACGATCAGATCGTAGAAACTTTATTTTCTTGTTACGATGATTTTCAGCTTCACTCTGAAATTCTTTGAACTTTTCGAATGTTTCAGACTTGTGTTTCATTAAGTAGATATACCCATATCTGCTTAAGTCATCTGTGAAGGTGAGAAAATAACGATATCCGCCACGAGCCTCAATATTCATCGGACCACATACATCTGTATATATGATCTCCAACAAATCTGTTGCTCTCTCCATAGTTCCGGAGAACGGTGTTTTTGTCATCTTGCCCATGAGGCACAGTTCGCAAGTACCAAGTGATTCATAATCAAGTGGTTCCAAAAGTCCATCAGTATGGAGTTTCTTCATGCGCTTTACACCGATATGACCTAAACGACAGTGCCACATATAAGTTGCACTTTCATTATTAACTCTGCATCTTTTGGCTTCAACATTATGAATATGTGTATCACTACTATCGAGATTCATCAAAAATAGACCACTTTTCAAAGGTGCATGACCATAAAAGATATTACTCATATAAATAGAACAACCATTATTCTCTGATTTAAATGAATAACCCTCTCGCATCAAACAAGATCCAGATATAATGTTCATGCTCAACACTGGCACCAAATAACAATTATTTAGGTCTAATATTAATCCCGAAGGTAGATGTAGAGGTAGCGTGCCGACCGCGATCACATCGACTTTGGAACCGTTTCCCACGCGCATCGTCACCTCGTCCTTTGCTAGTGCCCGCTTATTCCGTAGTCCCTGTTTCGAGTTGCAAATATTAGCAATAGAACCAGTATCAAATACCCAGGTGCTACTGCGAGCTCTAGTAAGGTACACATCAATAACATGTATATCACATATACCTTTGTTCACCTTGCCACCCTTCTTATCCGCCAAATACTTGGGGCAATTCCGCTTCCAGTGACCAGTCTGCTTGCAGTAGAAGCACTCAGTTTCAGGCTTAGGTCCAGACTTGGGTTTCTTTTGAGCAGCAACTTGTTTGCTGTTCTTCTTGAAGTTCCCCTTCTTCTTCCCTTTGCCCTTTTTCTTAAAACTAGTGGTCTTGTTGACCATCAACACTTGATGCTCCTTCTTGATTTCTACCTCCGCAGCTTTCAGCATTGCGAAGAGCTCGGGAATAGTCTTGTTCATCCCTTGCATATTATAGTTCATCACGAAGCTCTTGTAGCTTGGTGGCAGTGATTGGAGAATTCTGTCAATGACGCAATCATCTGGAAGATTAACTCCCAATTGAATCAAGTGATTATTATACCCAGACATTTTGAGTATATGCTCACTGACAGAACTGTTCTCCTCCATCTTGCAACTATAGAACTTATTGGAGACTTCATATCTCTCAATCCGGGCATTTGCTTGAAATATTAACTTCAACTCCTGAAACATCTCATATGCTCCATGACGTTCAAAACGTCGTTGAAGTCCCGATTCTAAGCCGTAAAGCATGGCACACTGAACTATTGAGTAGTCATCAGCTTTGCTCTGCCAAACGTTCATAACATCTGGTGTTGCTCCAGCAGCAGGCCTGGCACCCAGCGGTGCTTCCAGGACGTAATTCTTCTATGCAGCAATGAGGATAATCCTCAAGCTATGGACCCAGTCCGTGTAATTGCTACCATCATCTTTCAACTTTGCTTTCTCAAGGAACGCATTAAAATTCAACGGAACAACAGCACGAGCCATCTATCTACAATCAACAAGCAAGATACTATCAGGTACTAAGTTCATGATAAATTTAAGTTCAATTAATCATATTATTTAAGAACTCCCACTTAGATAGACATCCCTCTAATCTTCTAAGTGATCACGTGATCCAAATCAACTAAACCATAACCGATCATCACGTGAGATGGAGTAGTTTTCAATGGTGAACATCGTTATGTTGATCATATCTACTATATGATTCACGCTCGACCTTTCGGTCTCCGTGTTCCGAGGCCATATCTGCATATGCTAGGCTCGTCAAGTTTAACCTGAGTATTCTGCCTGTGCAAAAACTGGCTTGCACCCGTTGTAGATGGACGTAGAGCTTATCACACCCGATCATCACGTGGTGTCTGGGCACGACGAACTTTGGCAATGGTGCATACTCAGGGAGAACACTTCTTGATAATTTAGTGAGAGATCATCTTATAATGCTACCGTCAATCAAAGAAAGATAAGATGCATAAAAGATAAACATCACATGCAATCAATATAAGTTGATATGATATGGCCATCATCATCTTGTGCTTGTGATCTCCATCTTCGAAGCACCGTCGATGATCACCATCGTCACCGGCGCGACACCTTGATCACCATCGTAGCATCGTTGTCGTCTCGCCAATCTTATGCTTCCACGACTATCGCTACCGCTTAGTGATAAAGTAAAGCATTACAGCGCAATTGCATTGCATACAATAAAGCAACAATATAGCTCCTGCCAGTTGCCGATAACTTGGTTACAAAACATGATCATCTCATACAATAAAATTTAGCATCATGTCTTGACCATATCACATCACACATGCCCTGCAAAAACAAGTTAGACGTCCTCTACTTTGTTGTTGCAAGTTTTACGTGGCTGCTACGGGCTTAAGCAATAACCAATCTTACCTACGCATCAAAACCACAATGATAGTTTGTCAAGTTGGTGCTGTTTTAACCTTCGCAAGGACCGGGTGTAGCCACACTCGGTTCAACTAAAGTTGGAGAAACTGACACCCGCCAGCCACCTGTGTGCAAAGCATGTTGGTAGAACCAGTCTCGCGTAAGCGTACGCGTAATGTCGGTCCGGGCCGCTTCATCCAACAATACCGCTGAACCAAAGTATGACATGCTGGTAAGCAGTATGACTTATATCGCCCACAACTCACTTGTGTTCTACTCGTGCATATAACATCAACACATAAAACCTAGGCTTTGATACCATTGTTGGGGAACGTAGTAATTTCAAAATATTCCTATGCACACGCAAGATCATGGTGATTCATAGCAACAAGAGGGGAGAGTGTGATCTACGTACCCTTGTAGACCGACAGCGGAAGCGTTAGCACAACGCGGTTGATGTAGTCGTACGTCTTCACGGCCCGACCGATCAAGCACCGAAACTACGGCACCTCCGAGTTCTAGCACACGTTCAGCTCGATGACGATCCCCGGACTCCGATCCAGCAAAGTGTCGGGGAAGAGTTCCGTCAGCACGACAGTGTGGTGACGATCTTGATGTACTACCTCGCAGGGCTTCGCCTAAGCACCGCTACAATATTATCGAGGACTTATGGTGGAAGGGGGCACCGCACACGGCTAAGAATATGATCACTGTGGATCAACTTGTGTGTTCTAGGGGTGCCCCCTGCCCCCGTATATAAAGGAGCAAGGGGAGGAGGCCGGCCGGCCCCTATTGGCGCGCCAGAGGAGTCCTCCTCCTAGTAGGAGTAGGACTCCTACTAGGAGGGGGAAGGAAGTGGGGAGGGAGAAGGAAAGGGGGGCGCCGCCCCCCCTCTCCTAGTCCAATTCGGACCAGGGGAGGAGGCGCGGCACCCTGTGCTGCCCCTCTCTCTCTCCACTAAGGCCCATATGGCCCATTACTTCTCCCGGGTTCCGGTAACCCTCCGGCTCTCCGGTTTTCTCCGAAATCACCCGGAACACTTCCGGTGTCCGAATATAGCCGTCCAATATATCAATCTTTATGTCTCGACCATTTCGAGACTCCTCGTCATGTCCGTGATCACATCCGGGACTCCGAACTAACCTTCGGTACATCAAAACTCATAAACTCATAATATAACTGTCATCGAAACCTTAAGTGTGCGGACCCTACGGGTTCGAGAACAATGTAGACATGACCGAGACACGTCTCCGGTCAATAACCAATAGCGGAACCTGGATGCTCATATTGGCTCACCATATTCTACGAAGATCTTTATCGGTCAGACCGCATAACAACATACGTTGTTCCCTTTGTCATCGGTATGTTACTTGCCCGAGATTCGAATCGTCGGTATCTCAATACCTAGTTCAATCTCGTTACCGGCAAGTCTCTTTACTCGTTCCGTAATACATCATCTCGCAACTAACTCATTAGTTGCAATGCTTGCAAGGCTTATGTGATGTGCATTACCGCCCAGAGATACCTCTCCGACAATCGGAGTGACAAATCCTAATCTCGAAATACGCCAACCCAACATGACCTTTGGAGACACCTGTAGAGCTCCTTTATAATCACCCAGTTACGTTGTGACGTTTGGTAGCACACAAAGTGTTCCTCCGGCAAACGGGAGTTGCATAATCTCATAGTCATAGGAACATGTATAAGTCATGAAGAAAGCAATAGCAACATACTAAACGATCGGGTGCTAAGCTAATGGAATGGGTCATGTCAATCACATCATTCTCCTATAATGTGATCCCATTAATCAAATGACAACACATGTCTATGGTTAGGAAACATAACCATCATACTAGTGATGTTTGGTTTGTCTATGTATCACACAAGTATTATGTTTCCGGATAATACAATTCTAGCATGAATAATAAACATTTATCACGATATAAGGAAATGAAATAATAACATTATTATTGCCTCTAGGGCTGATTTCCTTCAGAGTGCTCGTCGGAGTCATCGAACGATGAGTCCGATACAACCTTGTGCCGGAGACCCTTTCGGGTCCCCGTGGCCTTCTTCTTGGTCTTCTTCACCGTTACCTCATAAGGTGCCGGAGCCAGCATCTCCGTCAGGAGAGCATCTGCAGGATCTTCAGGCAGGGGGGCTGGGCAATCGAGCTGCTCCGCTGTCTTTATCCAGTCCTGTTAATGACATGGAAGCTTAGATCCCACACATGATTTAAACTGGGGCAAATAAATATCCTAGGAGATATAAAAACTTACCGGATTGGCACGGCGCTTTGCACTGAGTCCGCGGTCCTCGGTGAGGGAAGGAGGTACCTCGGTACCCTTGAATAGCACCCTCCAGACGTCCTCGTGCGTCATGTCAGAGATCTCTCGCAGCGTATGGTGCTTGGCCGGGTCAAACTCCCACAAATCGAATGCCCGTCATTGACACGGGAGGATCCGACAGAAGAGCATGACCTGGACCACGTTGACGAGCTTGATTTTCTTGCTCATCATGTTCCTGATGCAGGTCTGGAGTCCGGTCAGCTCTACCGGAGAACCCCAGGACAGGCCCTTCTCTTTCCAGGAGGTGAGCCGCGTGGGGATTCCGGATCAAAATTTGGGGGCCGCCACCCAGTTGGTGTCGCGCGGCTCGGTGATGTAGAACCACCCCGATTGCCACCCCTTTATGGTATCCACATAGGAGCCCTCGAGCCAGGTGACGTCAGGCATTTTTGCCCACCATGGCACCTCCGCACTCTGCTTGCTGGCCGACCACCACCTTCGGTTTAACATTGAAGGTTTTCAGCCATTAGGCCCAAGCATACAAAAAATGAAGCAATACCCCGCAAAACCAGATGCTTGCCAATAAACGCGCACACCCCGCGGCCCAGAAAACCGCCACCAACGAGAAAAAAAAAACCCCCCCCAAAAAAAAACCCCCCCCAAACCACCACGCAAAAAAAAGGCCGGCCAACAAGACGCCGTAACACGAAACGCACAGCAAAAACCAAACCCGAACTGACCCCCCCCCCCCCACCCGAAGAAGCCCTGAAAAACCACCCCCCCCCCCTAAAAACCACGGTCCAAAAGCAATAACCAGAAAGACCCAGAACAAGATGGCCCCCCCACCGAAAAAAACAAGAAACAAAAAAAAAAAAACACAGACAAGCCTCCAAGGCCCAACCCCCCCCCCCAAACGCTGCAATGGCCGCCCGGTGCAGGAGGCAACGGGCTGGCAACCACCGGACAGGATCAACGCTTGATGTTGAGACGCAGTGTGGCAACCCAAGGGCGATCAATGAAAATCCAGCCCGTCAGTAGAACATGAGCCCAACCAAGCGGAAACAAACCAAAACCGAAAAGAACCCCCAAACCCCAAAAAGCCCCCCGTGGCAGGGAAAATCCCAAGTCCAACGGCGAAACACACAGAAACCTGGGTTCACGAAAGATCTACCTTACATCCGCGGGTTCGTGCATCCACGCAACCAAATAGATGAAGACCCATGCGCCTAGAAAGAATAATAAAAATATCGAAGTATAATATATTCTACTTCCTTAGGTTACCCAAAATGATAAATCGATTAATCTTAATCGATCGCAATATGAAATGTGATCCCTGATAGGAAACTCGTGATCCATCCGTCGTGTAATACATAGGAATCAACCCATAGTCCATAGTACGCCTCTAGGAATAATAGAAACAATTAAGATGTCCAGCGCTTAAAATCCAAATAGACATGGTTCAGGAATATTCACAAACCTGACCATGGGACACTTGAGATGTCAATGATAAGGGGCATCACACAATTCTCAATAATATAGCTGCGACCCATAGAAATAAACCATAAAAAAAAAAAACAACCCCCTCACAAAAAGAAACCCAAAAAACCCCCAAACAGCAAAAAAAAAGCCAAAAAAAACCAAGAAAAAAAAAATGTGAACCCAACAAAACCCTATGGCTCAACATCCAAATACAAATAAGCCATGAGCACCAAGAATCATTAAGTTCGTTTGCTAAGCCTTTTCTATGTCAGACTTCTTTCCTCAATGACCAGTGAAGAATGGTAGATAACGTCCCCGGAGTCCACCTAGGCGTGCTCTTGGAGTGGTAACCCTAACAACATCGACGAACTGTTAACTGCCGGTGGCATAAAGGACATGACAACTTACAGCTATCTCCGAAGTGCTACTTGGTTGGGTCTCGGCAAGAAATCAGACATGGGATTTGTCATACCGTTGTAATGGAGCCACACCGGTATCTAACTGGCACCCATCGAAGAGAAAACTCACCCCCATAAACCCCCCAAAAATTAAGGACAATCATCACAAATGATGACAAATAGTGATCAGGAGTTGAATCACGGAGGAATGAAATTGTGTTAACGAAACACGACCAAGTAAGGATTTGCCCCCAAAAAAACAGGTAAACCCCAAAATACAAACAGATACGAGAATTGAAAGAAAGAATAAAGCCCTATCCAGAGAAAACTCCACTAACGACAGTTCGAATCTCGGGCAACAGTATCATACCCGCCTAGGACGGGGATTGCCTCATACGGGATTGATATAAGTCCTTAGGAACTTCACAACAGAGAAATTCAATCACGATGAGAAATCAATCAGCTCGGACACCATGTGGGAGCCAACGGGTATACCAGTCCGCTACAGATTAAGATAGTATAAGAATATGAACCGGAGGTCCAACTCTCCGGATCGATGTAGCCATTGATCATACCCGAACCCGTTCAAGAAGTCTACAACACTTAATTTCGATGACGCAAAACCTGGGTTACTAGAGATAATTAGTATGCGGGATAAAGCGGAAGTTCTATTCGGAAAAACAGTCACGGATGAAACGTACCCAGATAGTAACGACGAAGGAGTTCCAGAATGGGTCCGGAAGGATAAAAAGCATCCCCCAAACCTTCTATATAGAAAGTGACAACCTCATTCAATCGAAAGCACATCGGGACAAGTTTCGGGAAAAAATACCAACAAAATAAAGATACAACCAAAGGTCTTGTTAACGGGACCCGGAAAGGGTCCCGGGGGCGCGAACTTCACGGATGGAAAAAGCGTCCCTCGCTTAAAACCGTAGGGACAGGCCAGGTGACCCAAATAGGTGAGAAAGTGGCCACTCCCAAACTCACCGGAAAAAACCTGCTTAATGGGACCAGGACCAGACCCGCAACGAGGCCCAGCGCTAGAGACCAGAGGGAAGGTAAGGCTCTACACGGGACAGGAAGCACCTCCTGACGGCAATGCAACATTCCCCGCGTACCCCCCACAAGTAGAGAGGAGGGACTCTTCTCCTTGGCGGACACATTCTAGGAAGGAAGGGCCCGAAAGGGCTAGCTCCCCCTCTCCCTTGGCCATCTAAGTATAGTGGCGGAAGGAGGAGCCACGCAACCTAAGGCCTACGGCGACCTCCCTATCTCCCTCCCATGACACATCTCCCTCCTCCCGCAGCGCTTGGCAAAGCCCTGTTGGAATCCCGCTACTTCCACCACCACGCCGTCGTGCTGCTGGATCTCCATCAACCTCTCCTCCCCCCTTGCTGGATCAAGAAGGAGGAGACGTCGCTGCTCCGTACGTGTGTTGAACGCGGAGGTGCCGTCCGTTCGGCGCTAGGATCATCGGTGATTTGGATCACGACGAGTACGACTCCATCAACCCCGTTCTCTTGAACGCTTCCGCTTAGCGATCTACAAGGGTATGTAGATGCACTCTCCTTCCCCTCGTTGCTGGTTTCTCCATAGATGGATCTTGGTGACACGTAGGAATTTTTTTGAATTTCTGCTACGTTCCCCAACAGTGGCATCATGAGCTAGGTCTATGCGTAGTTTCTATGCACGAGTAGAACACAAAGTAGTTGTGGGCGTTGATTTTGTTCAATATGCTTACCGTTACTAGTCCAATCTTGATTCGGCGGCATTGTGGGATGAAGCGGCCCGGCCAACCTTACACGTACGCTTACGTGAGACCGGTTCCACCGACTAACATGCACTAGTTGCATAAGGTGGCTGACGGGTGTCTGTCTTTCCCACTTTAGTCGGATCGGATTCGATGAAAAGGATCCTTATGAAGGTAAATAGCAATTGGCATATCACGTTGTGGTTTTTGCGTAGGTAAGAAACGTTCTTGCTAGAAACCCATAGCAGCCACGTAAAACATGCAAACAACAATTAGAGGACGTCTAACTTGTTTTTGCAGGGTTTGCAATGTGATGTGATATGGCCAAAAAGGATGTGATGAATGATATATGTGATGTATGAGATTGATCATGTTCTTGTAATAGGAATCACGACTTGCATGTCGATGAGTATGACAACCGGCAGGAGCCATAGGAGTTGTCTTTATTTATTTATGACCTGCGTGTCAACTTAAACGTCATGTAATTACTTTACTTTATTGCTAAAGCATTAGCCATAGTAGTAGAAGTAATAGATGACGAGACAACTTCAAGAAGACACGATGATGGAGATCATGATGATGGAGATCATGGTGTCATGCCGGTGACGAGATGATCATGGAGCCTCAAGATGGAGATCAAAGGAGCTATATGATATTGGCCATATCATGTCACTATTATTTGATTGCATGAGATGTTTATCATATTTATGCATCTTATTTGCTTAGAACGACGGTAGTAAATAAGATGATCCCTCATTAAAATTTCAAGAAAGTGTTCCCCCTAACTATGCACCGTTGCGAAAGTTCGTTGTTTCGAAGCACCATGTGATGATCGGGTGTGATAGATTCTTACGTTCGAATACAACGGGTGTTGACGAGCCTAGCATGTACAGACATGGCCTCGGAACACATGCAAAACACTTAGGTTGACTTGACGAGCCTAGCATGTACAGACATGGCCTCGGAACACAAGAGACCGAAAGGTCGAGCATGAGTCGTATGGTAGATACGATCAACATGAAGATGTTCACCGATGTTGACTAGTCCGTCTCACGTGATGATCGGACACGGCCTAGTTGACTCGGATCATGTAATCACTTAGATGACTAGAGGGATGTCTATCTGAGTGGAGTTCATAAGATGAACTTAATTATCCTGAACATAGTCAAAAGGTCTTCGCAAATTATGTCGTAGCTCGCGCTTCAGTTCTACTGTTTAGTTATGTTCCCAGAGAAAATTTAGTTGAAAGTTGATAGTAGCAATTATGCGGACTAGGTCCGTAAACTGAGGATTGTCCTCATTGCTTCATAGAAGGCTTATGTCCTTAATGCACCGCTCAGTGTGCTAAACCTCGAACGTTGTCTGTGGATGTTGCGAACATCTGACATACACATTTTGATAACTACGTGATAGTTCAGTTAAACGGTTTAGAGTTGAGGCACCGAAGATGTTTTGAAACGTTGCGAAACATATGAGATGTTTCGAGGGCTGAAATTGGGATTTCAGGCTCGTGCCCACGTCAAGAGGTATAAGACCTCCGACGATTTTCTTAGCCTGCAAACTAAGGGAGAAAAGCTCAATTGTTGAGCTTGTGCTCAGATTGTCTGAGTACAACAATCATTTGAATCGAGTGGGAGTTGATCTTCCAGATGAGAAAGTGATGTTTCTCTGAAGTCATTACCACCAAGCTGCTAGAGCTTTGTGATGAACTATAATATATCAGGGACATATATGATGATCCTTGAGATATTCGCGATGTTTGACACCACAAAAGTAGAAATCAAGAAGGAGCATCAATTGTTGATGGTTGGTGAAACCACTAGTTTCAAGAAGGGCAAGGGCACGAAGGGATACTTCATAAAACGGCAATTCAGCTGCTGCTCTAGTGAAGAAACCCAAGGTTGAACCCAAACCCGAGACTAAGTGCTTCTGTAATAAGGGGAACAGCCACTGGAGCAGAATTACCCTAGATACTTGGTAGATGAGAAGGCTGGCAAGGTCGATAGAAGTATATTGGATATACATTGTGTTGATGTGTACTTTATTAGTACTCCTAGTAGCACCAGGGTATTAGATACCGGTTCGGTTGCTAAGTGTTAGTAACTCGAAATAAAAGCTACGGAATAAACAGGAGACTAGCTAAAGGTGAGCTGACGATATGTGTTGGAAGTGTTTCCAATGTTGATATGATCAAGCATCGCACGCTCCCTCTACCATCGAGATTGGTGTTTGCGTTGAGCATAGACATGATTGGATTATGTCTATCGCAATACGGTTATTCATTTAAGGAGAATAACGGTTACTCTGTTTATTTGAATAATACCTTCAATGGTCTTGCACCTAAAATGAATGGTTCATTGAATCTCGATCATAGTGATACACATGTTCATGCCAAAAGATATAAGATAGTAATGATAGTACCACCTACTTGTGGCACTGCCACTTAAGTCATATCGGTATAAAATGCATGAAGAAGCTCCATGTTGATGGATCTTTGGACTCACTCATTTTTGAAAGGATTGAGACATGCGAACCATGTTTGTTGGTAGATATGCATGAAGAAACTCTATACAGATGGATCGTTTGGACTCACTTGATTTTGAATCACTTGAGACATGCAAATCATACCACATGGGCAAGATGACTGAAAGCCTCGTTTTCAGTAAAATGGAACTAGAAAGCAACTTGTTGGAAGTAATACATTTTGATGTGTGCAGTCCAATGAGTGCTGAGGCATGTAGTGGATATCGTTATGTTCTTGCTTCATAGATGATTTGAGTAGATGTTGAGTATATTTACTTGATGAATCACGAGTCTGAATTATTGAAAGGTTCAAGTAATTCAGGGTGAAGTTGAAAGATCGTCGTGACAAGAGGATAGAAGATCTATGATATGATCATAGAGATGAATATCTGAATTACGAGTTTGGCACAGAATTAAGACATTATGGAAATTGTTTCACAATTAATACAGCCTGGAACACCATAGTGTGATGGTGTGTCCGAACATCATAAACTGCACCCTATTGGATATGATGCATACCATGATGTCTCTTATCGAATTACCACGATAGTTTATGGGTTAGGCATTAGAGACAACCGCATTCACTTTAAATAGGGCACCACGTAATTCCGATGAGGTGACACCGTATGAACTATGGTTTAGAGAAACCTAAGCTGTCATTTCTTAAAAGTTTGGGGCTGCGACGCTTATGTGAAAAAAGTTTCAGGCTGATAAGCTCGAACCCAAAGCGGATAAATGCATCTTCATAGGACACCCAAAACAGTTGGGTATACATCCTGTCTCAGATCCGAAAGCAATAAGGGATTGTTTCTAGAATCGGGTCCTTTCTCGAGGAAAAGTTTCTCTCAAAAGAATTGAGTGGGAGGATGGTGGAGACTTGATGAGGTTATTGAACCGTCTCTTCAACTAGTGTGTGGCAGAGCACAGGGAGTTGTTCCTATGGCACCTACACCAATTGAAGTGGAAGCTTATGATAGTGATCATGAAACTTCAGATCAAGTCACTACCAAACCTCGTGGGATGACAAGGATGCGTACTACTTCAGAGTGGTACGTAATCCTGTCTTGGAAATCATGTTGCTAGACAACAATGAACCTACGAGCTATGGAGAAGCGATGGTGGGCCCGGATTCCGATAAATGGCTCGAGGCCATAAAATCCGAGAGAGGATCCATGTATGAAAACAAAGTGTAGACTTTGGCAGAACGGCTCGATGGTCGTAATGCTATTGAGTACAGATGGATTTTAAAAGGAAGACGGACAATGATGGTAAATGTCACCATTAAGA
Organism: Triticum urartu; assembly: GCF_003073215.2. Taxonomy (NCBI): domain Eukaryota; kingdom Viridiplantae; phylum Streptophyta; class Magnoliopsida; order Poales; family Poaceae; genus Triticum; species Triticum urartu. The sequence goes on from NC_053025.1 coordinate 37,402,480, forward strand.
AAGCTCGACTTGTCGTTAAGATGTTTCCCGACAAGTTCAAGGAGTTGACTACGATGAGACTTTCTCACACGTAGCGATGCTAAAAGTCTGTTGAAATTATGTTAGCAGTTACTGCATTATTTATGGAATCATGCAGATAGGATGTCAAAAACATTGTTTCCTCGACGATTTTCTTGAGGAAAGGTTGTATAAGATACAACCAGAAGGTTTTAACAATCCTGAAAGATGCTAACAAGTATGCAAAGCTCTAGCAATCCTTCTAAGGACTGGAGTAAGCATCTCGGAGTTGGAATGTATGCTTTGATGAGATGATCAAAGTTTTGGGTGTATACAAAGTTTATGAGAAACTTGTATTTCCAAAGAAGTGAGTGGGAGCACTATAGAATTTCTGATGAGTATATGTTGTTAACATATTGTTGATCGGAAATGATGTAGAATTTCTGGAAAGCATGCAGAGTTATTTGAAAAGTGTTTTTCAATGGAAAGCCTGGATTAAGCTACTTGAACATTGAGCATCAAGATCTATAAGATCAAAATGCTTAATGATACTTTCAAATGAGCACATACCTTAACATGATCTTGAAGGTGTTCAAGATGGATCAGTCAAAGAAGGAGTTCTTGCCTGAGTTGTAAGGTATGAAGTTAAGACTTAAAGCTCGACCACGGCAGAAGAAAGAGGAAGGACAAAGGTTGTCCCCTATGCTCTTGTCATAGGCTCTCTACAGTATGCTATGTTGTGTGCCTCACCTGAAGTGTGCCTTGCCATGAGTCAGTCAAGGGGTACAAGAGTGATCCAAGAATGAATCACAGGACAGCGGTCAAAGTTATCCTTAGTAACTAGTGGACTAAGGAATTTTCTCGATTATGGAGGTGGTAAAAGAGTTCGTCGTAAAGGGTTACGCCGATGCAAACTTTGACACTAATCCAGATTATTCTGAGTAGTAAACTGGATTCATATAGTAGAACAGTTATTTGGAATAGCTCCAAATAGAACGTGATAGCTGCATCTAGGAGATGACATAGAGATTTGTAAAGCACACATGGATCTGAAAGATTCAGACCCGTTGACTATAACATCTCTCATAAGCATAATATGATCAAACCCAGAACTCATCGAGTGTTAATCACATGGTAATGTGAACTAGATTATTGACTCTAGTAAACTCTTTGGGTGTTAGTCACATGGGGATGTGACCTTGAGTGTTAATCACATATCGATGTGAACTGGATTATTGACTCTAGTGCAAGTGGGAGACTGTTGGAAATATGCCCTAGAGGCAATAATAAATTGGTTATTATTATATTTCCTTATTCATGATAATCGTTTATTATCCATGCTAGAATTGTATTGATAGGAAACTCAGATACATGTGTGGATACATAGACAACACCATGTCCCTAGTAAGCCTCTAGTTGACTAGCTCGTTGATCAATAGATGGTTACGGTTTCCTGACCATGGACATTGGATGTCATTGATAACGGGATCACATCATTAGGAGAATGATGTGATGGACAAAGACCCAATCCTAAGCCTAGCACAAGATCATGTAGTTCGTATGCTAAAGCTTTTCTAATGTCAAGTAAAATTTCCTTAGACCATGAGATTGTGCAACTCCCGGATACCGTAGGAGTGCTTTGGGTGTGCCAAACGTCACAACGTAACTGGGTGGCTATAAAGGTACACTACAGGTATCTCCGAAAGTGTCTGTTGCGTTGGCACGAATCGAGACTGGGATTTGTCACTCCGTGTAAACGGAGAGGTATCTCTGGGCCCACTCGGTAGGACATCATCATAATGTGCACAATGTGATCAAGGAGTTTATCACGGGATGATGTGTTGCGGAACGAGTAAAGAGACTTGCCGGTAACGAGATTGAACAAGGTATCGGGATACCGACGATCGAATCTCGAGCAAGTATCGTACCGATAGACAAAGGGAATTGTATACGGGATTGATTAAGTCCTTGACATCGTGGTTCATCCGATGAGATCATTGTGGAACATGTGGGAGCCAACATGGGTATCCATATCCCGCTGTTGGTTATTGACCGGAGAGTCATCTCGGTCATGTCTGCATGTCTCCCGAACCCGTAGGGTCTACACACTTAAGGTTCGGTGACGCTAGGGTTATAGAGATATTAGTATGCGGTAACCCGAAAGTTGTTCGGAGTCCCGGATGAGATCCCGGACGTCACAAAGAGTTCTGGAATGGTCCGGAGGTAAAGATTTATATATGGAAAGTCTTGTTTTGGTCGCCGGAAAAGTTTCGCGCATTATCGGTATTGTACCGGGAGTGCCGAAAGGGATCCGAGGGTCCACCAAGGGGGTCCACCTACCCCGGGGGGCCACATGGGCTGTAGGGGTGTGCGTCTTGGCCTATATGGGCCAAAGGCACTAGCCCCAAGAGGCCCATGCGCCAAGAGATAAGGGAAAGGAAGAGTCCTAAAGGGGGAAGGCACCTCCTAGGTGCCTTGGGGAGGATGGACTCCTCCCTGGCCGCACCCTTCCTTGGAGGAAGGGCCAAGGCTGCGCCCCCCTCTCCCTTGTCCCTATATATAGTGGGGGGAAGGGAAGGCAGCCACACCTAAGCCCTGGCGCCTCCCTCTCCCTCCCATGACACATCTCCCTCCTCCCGCAGCGCTTGGCAAAGCCCTGTTGGAATCCCGCTACTTCCACCACCACGCCGTCGTGCTGCTGGATCTCCATCAACCTCTCCTCCCCCCTTGCTGGATCAAGAAAGAGGAGACGTCGCTGCTCCGTACGTGTGTTGAACGCGGAGGTGCCGTCCGTTCGGCGCTAGGATCATCGGTGATTTGGATCACGACGAGTACGACTCCATCAACCCCGTTCTCTTGAACGCTTCCGCTTAGCGATCTACAAGGGTATGTAGATGCACTCTCCTTCCCCTCGTTGCTGGTTTCTCCATAGATGGATCTTGGTGACACGTAGGAATTTTTTTGAATTTCTGCTACGTTCCCCAACACACATGACCTCTGGATTTGGCACTCCTTCTTTGATATGCCAGGAACTCACAATGACATCAACGTGCTGCAGTGCTCTCCTGTCTTTGCCAAGCTTGTTGAAGGTCATCCTCCGGTGAATTTCGAGATCAATGTGCGGCACTACAACAAGGGGTACTATCTAGCTGACGGCATCTATTCGAGATGGTCGACATTTGTGAAGACTATCTCAAACCATGTGGCAGGAGGCAAGAACGCCTGGTTTGTAAAGCTTCTCGCCCGTATGGGCCCTTTATTTGTCGAAATGGGGCTGCAAAGTGAGACAATTTCGGCGTTTGGAGGCGAGCTGGGGCGACGACTGGGCGCAAAACCGCCCCCAGCGCCGATTGTATCGCCGGCTCGTCCCCAGGGGATGGTTTTTGTGCGTCCTGGAGGACCAACGGCTGGATGCTCTTAGGTGCAAGGTGGTAGGTAGGTACACTGGGTATCTTCGACGATGACGGCAATGGAAGAAGTCTAATCAGAGTTGGGCTCGACCGTGTTGCTCGTGCAACATGATTGGTGATATCCGGATCCCGGTCACGATATACATTCCGGTGCATGTGCACAATATAGATATAGATACCATGGGATCGGAGTGTCATCTACAGTATGATCTAGGAGGGACTATCTTTAGAACCAGGACACCTCACCTACTAGCACTACTGATTCTGTATGCCAAATGAGTGGCCGAAGCATTGCAGCAAACAAACGCACCTATCAGAGCCTGCATCGAGTGCCAATAATGAGCCCTAGATCGTGTCACCCCGCTGCTACCGACCTGCTGATCCACCACTGTGTGTAGACACTGTAGTCTGTAGGCGGTATCAATCAAATGTAGCCTCATTCACGGCCGCTACTGTGCGTTGCTACCAGTACGTACGTACGTACGTGGTGCCATCAATTTCTCGTGCATGCAATCCATCCTCGTAAGAACAAATAGAATAGCTGGAAAACCAAATGGCGATGCCAGCTGATCCTGATAGTACTACGACGCGTGTTTTGCCTTTGTTCTGTTGCTAAACTGTTCTGTCTTGGCGTAAATTGTCACTACTCGCTAATAAAATTAATTCCTTTCTTTTGCAAGTACCAGTAACATTTCGCCGCGGGCACATAGTTGGATGGGGAAAAAAATATACCCATCCAGCATCGAGGAGCAAATGAAAGGCCAGTGCTGCTCTACGCTGCGCACCATCAGTATTGCTGTTTACGGTGGTGGTAAAAAAAGAGAGAGGGAAGAAATTAATTGATGGCCTATTTATTCCCCAATGTTGACACCCCGCTCTCCTGTCTCCATCTCTGCCCCCAAAAGGAAAACCAGCCTGGCTTCCCGAGCGCAGGCCACCACAACCACCCGTCCTCGCCGTCCGTAAAACCCAAGGGCAGGAGACAAATTCAGCCACGGCCACTATATTTGATCACAAAGTTCACTTTGGTCACTGGATTGCGGAATACCCAGATTATGGTGCTTAATATCACACTAGGAAAACTGCATGTGCCTTGCAACGGGAGAAAAAAAACCACATACCCATGCGTTGTGTTTTGATATTGACTACCGGGATCAATATAGCCTGGAGACAATTTATTTTTATATTTCTGTGTGTCACGATCTATGTACATATGGTAGTCAACATTATCTAATCCTTGTTCATGTATGTATGGTGTTTGTTTCCCTTTCGGTTTTTGCGTCCTAGCAGTAGTCAGTATGAGTTCGTGATTGACATAAATAATCAAATTTAACCTTTTTTTGGAGATGAGTCAAATTTAACCTTAAAACAAAAACCCGATATATGCATAGTTGGGACAATGAAGACATGTGTGCACACTAACACGTTCATGTTATGGACTTGAAGATTTTTATCGTTGCGTGAATGATCCAAACAAATTAATCTCATAAAATAAATCCAAACTATTAAAAACGAAAAAAGAACCTGCCAACGTGCGTACACGCTCCATGCAAAAAAAAACCCCAACAACACGCGTGCACGCTAGCTAGCGCAACACGTGTGTCTAGCACGCTGGCTGGTCTAGAAGACGCGTCGCTAGTTCCTCCAGCCCATATGGACTTGTTCGTCAGTCGCACCTGGCAGCTCTCTGTCGAGAGTTTATCCACATCCCGACCTCTCTTCTCCCTGGACCAGGTCCTGTACGATCCTCCCTCGCTCCCCTCCCCTCTCTGCAGGGGAGCTCTCTCCGGCCTCTTTTCTGTATCTTGATGTCGGATTCTTTTTTCCCTTGCAGAGGAGCTAGCTCCGGCCGGCGCTCCAGCACCGACCGTCCCCTCTTTTTTACGTGACCTTCCCCTCCCGAGGCAAGGGTCGTCTGCTTCAGGTCTGCTTGAGCATTTTCAGTTGGTGATAACGACCCATATATCATCTTTCTTCGCTGGCTTGTTGATTCTCGCAACTCTGAACGTATATAAGTTGCTAAGATTGAATGTAAAGAGTCGGTGTGGGACTATTAATTAGAATCTGAAATTTTAGCACAGAGGCATAAGCTATAAGGCCGGGGAGGGGAGGGCAGGTCCTCATGTTGAACTCTTGTAGCGGCCCATAACAAAAAATTCTGGCCCATGAAACTGCTAACAGCAGAATCAGACAAAAATTACGGCAGCGAGGACGATGTACCAAAAACAGACGAAAATTAGGGAGGAAGAAACGGTAACCCTATTATTAGTAGGTATAGATATAGATTAGTTAACAGCGCTGGTCACCGCGTACGCTGCGTCGGCGTATTTGTCCCATGTGGCATACGATTTGACCTTTTGACCAGCCACACAAGCGGGGCGGGCTTTTTTTGCACTTTGAGTTGATTTGGGGGGCTATTTTGCAAATTTCCCATTCTATTAAAACCCACTCCGTCGTCATCCTCCAAATCCCTAGCCGTATTCCTCTTTCACCGCCGGCCACTAAATCCCTCGCCCGTAGACTAGTACTGCCATTGCCCGCCCAACACCTTTCACTGTCAGCGTCACCGCTTCTGCAACGAGCTCTTCGTCCTCTGAAGCATGTCTGCATCGAGCTCCTGCCGCTCTTCTCGCCACGACGGCGGTCCATTCACCCCCCCTCATCGAGTGCCTAGGGGGGGTCGCGTGGTGAAGAAGCATGTTTCCGGCATTGAGGATCACCCTGGATGGGTGTACTACCGCTGCCCCGGCCATGGTGTAAGTTCTCTAACATTTGTTCTTCAAAAGATAGGGGTTTTGCCACATTTGGTCTCTGATTTATGCATTCATTTTGACAGAATGGATGCAATTTATGGCATTGGGAGAGGGAGTATGTTGCTTTCTTGGTGGAGAAGATGTTTCTCACTGGAGACAATGTTGTGGATGCAACCGGGTGGTCTGAAGACAGGAGAGAAGAGCTGGAGCGGCGCAATGAACATAGAAGAGCTAGAGGGATAATGACAATTGGATTTAGGGGTTCATGCTCTAAGGAGAGGATGAGTGAATCATTGTTGCATATTGGCACGCATATTGTTCTTCCGTTGAAGATAGTTGTGGCAGTAGGTGTGCTTCTGTGTGTGCAGTGTGTGATGCCGGTGATGAAGAAGTGATGCAAGTATTGGTTGAATTGTTGGTAGTATGAAGAAGTTGATTTAGTATGAAGTGATGTTAGTCATGCAAGTGTCCTCTGTTAGTTACGTAATGAGATGATGTTAGCTGTGGTAGGTGTGCTTCTATGGGTTGGTTATGTATTGATGCTAGTAATGTAATCGAACTATGTAGTGGTGAAGTGTTCTACTGCTAATCAAACTATGTTGTTGATCACTCTATGTTGCATTTTATGTATTTTTGTTGGCAAATATATGATCACGGTTGGTTTGTTTGCATAACTGTATTGTAATTTGACAAAATGATAAGTGGTAAGTGACAAATCGGAAAATGTTGGCAAAATGATAAGGATGCCATAGATGATCACCAGTACATATATAACAAAGATGATCACCAATACATATGTAACACAGATGATCACCAGTACATATATAACAAAGATGATCACGAATACATATGTAACAAAGATGATCACTAGGTACTGATGTGAAGCACAGAAATTGGTAGTACAAGCAACATAGATGATCACCAATACAAGCAACATATATAGTGAGCACAACATAGCACCATGATAAATAAGATAGTAAAGATCCCAGCTTCACCAGAAGCACATGTCTAACAAGCATAACAGAAAGGTTAAGTTCCACACTGCCACACCACCAAATTTAAGTTTAACATGACAAGAAACACCAAAATGATGGACCGGTTCACCAGAAGCACTTGATACAGACCAAAGTTTCTACTTCCTAGTCTCTCTCAGCACATCAAACATGTTGACCTTCCTGGATTTCTTGCTTCTAGAGCCACCTCCCATGTCAGGTGCACTTGAAGAGGCCCTCTTAAGAATGGACCCATTGTGCTGATTTTCCTTTCTTTTGGCAGCAAGCTCAGAAGCTTTTCTCTTCCTTGCTTCCTCTCTAGCAGCTCCCAGCTCTGCTGCTTTCTTCTCTCTTTGTTAAAGTATAATTGCTCTCTTGGCTTTAGCTATTTCCTTCTTCTTTGCAATATTAGGAGCCCTTTTCTCTTGTGTTTGTTGCTTCTTTGCTTCTCTTTCTATTGCTTTCTTCTTTGCAGCCAGGTCTCTCTTCTCTTGAGCCTCAACAACTCTCTTCTCTGCTGCAACATTTAGTGCCTCCAGTGCAGCATCTCTCTTCTCTGCCATTTCTCTGTATTTCTCCATCTTCATCTGCCTAAGCTTCATGGCTTGACTACCATCCCTGCCGGCAGTTGTAGTAACATGTGGCATGCTAGTTGTTAGGACCGACAGTATATCGACCAGAGGGGGGTGAATGGGAGATTCAAAAATTATTGCGAATGTTTTGAACTGAACCCAAACACAGTAGCTGAAATAAGGTTCGGTAGCAAAGAACTTAATCAAACTTGATATTGAGGATCATTTCTATTGAGGTAGCGAGCAACAATAGATCGAGCATAGGCTACCACAGGTTTGACAATAACAATGGTAATGCAATATGCAAGCAGATACAATAACACGAGAGAAGTTAAGGTATAAACTACGAAAGGAGGGCACGAGACAGAACACCGACGAGGCGAAAGAAAGTAACATAGGGAAGAGCACGCCAGTCTAAATATGATCAGAACGAGGAGTAATAAATATGACTGGGACAACTAACCTGAATAAGGATAATGCAACATGGTAAACAATGAATAACAATAGATGAAACGACAGAGATGATATAACCGAATGATATGCAACAAGCAATGATTTATCAAATAAACTATCATCACATAGCACAAATGTAAAACTGTTGAAGATAATGTAGTAAAGTAGAGTGAACTAGTGGTGCTCGATGGCGACAGATGGATTTGGCAGAGCAGTTCGCGCTTTTGCCAAAGGACTACGTCTAGTTGGAGGGGTTGTGATTTAACACAGAAGATAAATTCTCTTCGCCCTATTCTCCTTCAACTCAGAGTTGATCAGACTCTAGTTGGTTTCACTCGTGGTAGATACTTGTCGGCGATCTCCAAACCTTCAACAGACCCTCTTTGCGAACCACAATGACTCTTGGTTGCTGAAGATCTTGCTCGGTGAAGACAACAACTCTTCAACACTCAAGCCAGCACCTATCCGTCTAGAGAGTGCGTAGCTCTCAAGAGTAATAGGTACAAGAACTCTAACTTAGAACTACTGTGATGCTCAACCATTGTCTAAGTTTGGCCTCTTGATTTTTCCCTCGGTGGATCTTAAACTCAAATCACTCGGAGAGGGGATGCTCAATCAATCTTCTCATAAATCTTAAGCGGAGAAGCCAACGGGCAACGTTGGAGCGGGGTGGCTATTTATAGACATAGCCTTCCGTGGAGGGAAATTACCAAATTGGACATGTGGAGCAGCCAATGGCGGAAGACACGAGTCCAACGGTCGGAAATTGAGCACAACAGTAACATTCCTTGCGGAGCAAGTAATGCTAACTCCTCAGTTCAAAGATATCTCCTATAGCACGAAGAATAACTGCTACCTCTTGAGCACTGCGTTAGTTTTCCCTTGAAGAGGAAAGGGTGATGCAGTAAAGCAGCGTAAGTATTTCCCTCAGTTTTTCAGAACCAAGGTATCAATCCAGTATGAGACCACGCGCGAGTCACCTCGTACCTACACAAACAAATAAGAACCTCGCAACCGATGCGATAAAGGGGTTGTCAATCCCTTCACGACCACTTGCAAGAGTGAGATCTGATAGAGATGATAATAATAAGATAAATATTTTTGGTATTTTTGTGGTATAGATTGAAAGTAAAAGATAGCAAAATAAAGTAGATGGGAAACTTGTATGATGGAAAATAGACCCGGGGGCCATAGGTTTCACTAGTGGCTTCTCTCAAGATAGCATAAGTATTAAAGTGGGTAAACAAATTACTGTCGAGCAATTGATAGAAAAGCGAATAATTATGAGAATATCTAGGCATGATCATGTATATAGGCATCGCGTCCGAGACAAGTAGACCGAAACGATTCTGCATCTACTACTATTACTCCACACATCGACCGCTATCCAACATGCATATAGAGTATTAAGTTCATAAGAACAGAGTAACGCTTTAAGCAAGATGACATGATGTAGAGGGATAAACTCATGCAATATGATATAAACCCCATCTTTTTATCCTCGATGGCAACAATACAATACGTGTCGTTTCCCCTACTGTCACTGGGATCGAGCACCGCAAGATTGAACCCAAAGCTAAGCACTTCTCCCATTGCAAGAAAGATCAATCTAGTAGGCCAAACCAAACTGATAATTCGAAGAGACTTGCAAAGATAAACCAATCATACATAAAAGAATTCAGAGAAGAATCAAATATTGTTCATAGATAATCTGGATCATAAACCCACAATTCATCGGATCTCGACAAACACACCGCAAAAGAAGATTACATCGAATAGATCTCTTAGAGAATCGAGGAGAACTTTGCATTGAGATCCAAAGAGAGAGAATAAGTCATATAGCTACTAGCTATGGACCTGTTGGGGATATGACTACCAGGTATGACCCGCCCAGGAGGGGCTGGGTCAATCCCAATGGCGGGTTACTTAAAAGGAAGCCCAAAGAGTATACAAGGTGACGGTTTATGATAAAGCTTGAAGTAGGCCCAAGCCCAGAGGCGGCTTAAGGCCCATAAGTGTAAACCGCCATGTATGAATAAGACTTGTAAGATAAGGAATGTAAGAGTTGTCACTGAGCCAGACACATTGTATGAGCCGGCCGGGACTCCGTAGGCTGCAGGGCGTCGACCCGTGTATATAAGGGGACGACCCGGCGGCGGCTTAAGGCAAGAAATAAGAGATCGAGATCCAAGCTAGCGTATTTCGCTCCTTGGTCATCGAAACCTAGCAATACCACATCAACTGGACTAGGCTTTACCTTCACCGCAAGGGGCCGAACTAGTATAAAAACCTCTCGTGTCCTTTGTCCTGATTTACCCCTTTAAACTTCCTAGTTGCGATGGCTCCATAACTAAGTCCTTTCACTAGGACATCTGCCGTGACAATTCCACGACAGTTGGCGCCCACCGTGGGGCTAGCGCATGGTGGATTTGAGTTCTTGAAGGGCAGCTTCGAAGGGCTCAAGGGATACGTTGTGGGCCGGATGACCAAGAGTCGTCGCGGTAAGCTCTACATCGACGACGAAGGCTGGGGCCCCGACGCCGGCTCAGTTGAGTACGGGTACCGGGTCCCCTTCGGTGGAATCCATGTCTTCATCGGCCGGATCGGCGAGCCGGACATCTGCACCGACCTCATCGAGACGGCTCAGCGTGCAAGACCCCCCGGACTCAGCCCATCGTGATGCGTGCCTTCGTGGGTTGCGTCCATGGAGGGGAGTTCTTTGAAGGATCTGTGGATGACGGTGAGACGGCCATCTATTCTGATGGTGAGTCGTCCACAGGCGAGACGGATTCATTGTATCAACTACAAGATGGCGGGCTTGGGGGTTGTTCCGATGGCAGCAGTATTCCGGACCCCTTTGAGCCACCGAACAGAGCGGGGGTCTTCGTGACTGGTACATAGCCCGCTCAAAACTCTACGGCTGCGGCAACAATAACCTCCGGGACGGCCGCGACCGGGTCAGGAGACCCTGCGTGCCTGCCGGCTCAGGTGCTGATGGATCTTATGGATAAGATGGCGACCCTGTTGACCGCCATGGTTGAACCGGCGGATAAGGCTCAGCACGATGTGGAGGTGGCATGGCTACGTGAGGAGGTAGCACAAGCCAAGGAAAACTTGGCGGCGGAGGACGTCAGGATGGCAGCGGAGCGGACGGCTTTGGATGCCCGGGCTCAACAACTTCAAACAGAGGCTTTTCGGCTCACAATGGATTTGAACGCATCAAACGAGGTCATGAGGAGAAGGCACCAGAAGGCTCAATCACGTCTGCCTCTGACTTACGATCCTAGGAACCTTTTCCACACACCTGGAGCCGGTCCCAGTAACCCGCCGGAGGCAAACCGGATTACAACACCCGGAGCTGGGGCGCCGGGTCAGCCGTGGGCTACGGAACCCCCTCGTGTGAATACTGCTCCGCCTCGTTATACACCAATGCCACCGGGTCTTTTTCCTAGCCCTCTGGAGAATCTAATCGCTACATCGGCACATTTGGCGGCTCTCCCCATGGAAGGTGATTCACCGACGGTGATCGAAACGTGAAGGGTCAGAGAACTTCTTCAGACAGCTCTGGCACAACAGGAATCATACTCTTATAGTCGGGACATGATTCATTCAACCCCTCGCCTGAGCCGGAGCCCGAGCTATAGTAGGCATATGGATTCAGCGGTCATGTCCAGCAACGCCCAGCGCCGTGACCAGCCACGCAGGTATGACCCAGCGCGTGATGGAGCTCTTAATTTGGTCGACCAGGATAGGATCTTCCAAGAGGCCGAGCAGGCGGTTCAACAGGCAGCTGAGCATGCGGCTCACCAAGCCTTTTCGGTTTATCCGACGACCTCTGTTGAAGCAGGCATGGCCACAAGGACAGGAGGTGTCCCTTGCTTGGTGCCGGCTCTATGTAATGAACGTTTACATAAGGATTTCAAGGGGCCTCGGAAGGTGCCTAATTACACAGCTGATTTACAACCCGGGGCATGGATCGAAAGTTATGAGATGGCCATGGAGTTGCTGGAGGTCAGTGACGCAGCGATGGCTAAGTACTTCACCATGATGTTGGATGGAACAGCTCGCACTTGGTTGAAGGGGTTGCCACCCAATTTCATCGGCTCATGGGCCGAGTTAAAGGCTCGGTTTATTCAAAACTTCAAAGATACATGCAAGAAACCCATGTCGATTGTGGACTTGACTAATTGCAAGAAATAGGAAGGTGAATCCACGACCCGTTGTGTAACACCCCGGATATGATTTTCCCAATATGTACTCCAAATCTTGCCGTTTCCGGCCTTAAGTTATTTTATTTTCTCGGGTTCGGGTTTTTGTCTCCGTGTGTTGTTTTCATTGTCATGCATCTCATATCATGTCATCATGTGCATTGCATTTGCATACGTGTTCATCTCATGCATTCGAGCATTTTCCCCGTTGTCCGTTTTGCATTCCGGCGCTTCGTTCTCCTCCGGTGGTCATTTCTACCTTTCTTTCGTGTGTGGGGATTAAACATTTTCGGATTGGACCGAGACTTGCCAAGCAGCCTTGGTTTACTACCGGTAGACCGCCTGTCAAGTTTCGTACCATTTGGACTTCGTTTGATACTCCAACGGTTAACCGAGGGACCGAAAAGGCCTCGTGTGTGTTGCAGCTGAACACCCCTCCAAGTTGGCCCAAAACCCACTAAAACCCTCTCCATCATCTAGAGTGTTCGATCACGATCGCGTGGCCGAAAACCGCACCTCATTTGGACACTCCTAGCTCCCTCTACCTCTATATAAAGACCCCCTCCGAAATCCGGATCTCCTTCTCCCCCGAAACCCTAAAATCATCCATCTCCGCACTGGACATGTCCGCCGCGCCGGACACCCCGTCCGCCGCCGCCCGCGGCCACTTAGAGGCTGCCACATGTCGCGCCACCGCCCCTCCGCCGCCGGCCCGCCAGGCCCGCGCGGGGCCCTCCCCGGCCCGCGCACCCACCGCCCGGGAGCCGCTCGCCCTCCTCGCGTTCGGTCGCTGCCTCCGCCGCCCAGGTCGCCGGCCGCCACCCCGCTCTCCGTCTGCCGGCGGGAGCTCGTCGCCGGCCGTCCCCGCGCCTCCTCGCCACCCCCGCGGTCGCCGGACCCCTCCCCGCCGCCGGATCCGGCCGGGAGAGGCCGGATCTACTTCCCCTCGCCTCCCCGCCGCTCCATCGAGCTCGCCGGAGCCGCGGGAGCTCACCGGTGTTCTACCTCGGTTCGCGCGCCGGCGTGAAACCCTAGATCTGAGAAGGGTTGACCTCATTTTCTTCCTAAGTCCCTGAATATTTTGCCTTGTTCGTCATGCCGTAACTTTGCATCCGTAGCTCCGTTTTGGACATATAGCATATCAAAATGTTCATCTCAGAGAGTACATCATTTCATCTCATTGCATCATTTTCGTTTGAGTTCATCTTGATGCCCGAAATGCTGTTAGAAGAATGCTATTTGAGATAATTGTCAGATCTGCTGCTCCAATTAGATATTTGTCATTTTTGCCATGATAAATGTGTGCATGTTATGCCCCTGAGCTCTTCATGAGTTTTGTTATATGTTTTGCCATCTATCCAGGGGTGCAACCCATGTATTTTTGTGATGTGTGTGGTGATTAGCACAAGCTTGCAAAGTGGAGCATTCGTTAATGCTGATTTCAGGGACTTAGCATTTCCACTAAGTCCTTGACCTGTTTATCTCATATTGCCATATGTTCATGTTGTTTCCTAGTGATCCGTGCCTCTTTTGAGGATGATCAGTAAGGATGTTTTGTTAATATTGTAGTGCTCTATCCATCCATGTCTTTGTTTGCAATTATGGAGCACCCTAGCTTGAGTCAATCGAACTCTACTTTTGTCATTTTGTGAATCTGGGCAGATTGTCTACTTAGCGATTTTGCCGAGGATGTTGTAGTTGATCCATGCATGATATGTTATTGTTCTTGCCATGTCTAGCTTGTATTTTGTGTATTCTTGATGGGTGTATGCTTAGATTGTCATGACTTGCTCTGTAGTGAGTGCATCGAGCTCGTAAACATGCCTACTTGATATCTGTTTCAGCATGCTCCAGTTTTCACTAAGTCTGAAAACTGATTATGTTTTTGCCATGTTCACATGCTTGCAAATGTATTTTCTGATCCCTTTTGGCTCAAGGTCACTAAGGGAATTTTGTTAAGCTCTATGAGTAGCTCCATGCCATGCTTTACTTTGCCATGTTCAGGTCCTGTAGCTTATTGTTTTCATGCTCCAAAGAGTGCTATCTGATCTGAAATTCCAGACAAGTGTTGATTTCACTAAGTCTGAGATCTGTTTACCAAATGCATTTTGCCATGCTTGTTTGAACCTGTTAATGGATGAATTGGACGTAGCTCAGTGATAGTCTTTTGTTAAGCATCATGAGTGGATACCTACCATGTATTTTAATGCCATGTTTGGGTGCTGTAGCATGTTCATCTTGTTGCATTTAGATGGCTACTTGCTGTAAATCGCAGAAATTGGTCATATTTGAATTGCTTGCCATTTTCAAACCGTAACTCCGATTCCGGTGTTCTTTACATCGTTTTCAAGAGATTTCATCTCACCTTTCCAGTGGCACACTTGGATTTCTAAGTTGAGGCAAGGTTCATTCATTCCTTGCCAAATCTTGCATATGCATCGCATTTTGCATCCCGCATAGCATACCATGTTTGCATCATATTGTTTGAGCCTTGCACGTGGTTGATTGTGTCCTTGTTGATTGTTTGTCTTGTTTGGGTAGAGCCGGGAGACGAGTTCGCTAACGAGGAGCCCGTTGAGTTTGCTTTCAAGGATCCAGTCAACTCTGACAACTTTGCAGGCAAGATAATCATACCCTCGAAATCACTACTATCTTTGCTTTGCTAGATGCTCGCTCTTTTGCTATGCCTATGCTACGATGCCTACCAGTTGCTTATCATGCCTCCAAAATTGCCATGTCAAACCTCTAACCCACCATGTCCTAGCAAACCGTTGATTGGCTATGTTACCGCTTTGCTCAGCCCCTCTTATAGCGTTGCTAGTTGCAGGTGAAGATTGGAAACCGTTCCTTGTTGGAACATTATTTACTTGTTGGGATATCATTATATTGCCATGTTATCTTAATGCATCTATATACTTGGTAAAGGGTGGAAGGCTCGGCCTCTCGCCTAGTGATTTGTTCGACTCTTGCCGCCCTAGTTTCCGTCATATCGGTGTTATGTTCCCGGATTTTGCGTTCCTTACACGGTTGGGTGATAATGGGAACCCCTTGATAGTTCGCCTTGATTAAAGCTTTTCCAGCAATGCCCAACCTTGGTTTTACCATTTGCCACCTAGCCTCTTTTTCCCTTGGGTTTCCGGAGCCCGAGGGTCATCTTATTTAAACCCCCTCGGGCCAGTGCTCCTCTGAGTGTTGGTCCACCTGTCAGCTGCCGGTGGCCACCAGGGGTAACTCTGGGCTGGCCTACCCGTACCTAGGACAATCTGAGTGTGCCCTGAGAAAGAGATATGTGTAGCTCCTATCGGGATTTGTCGGCACATTCGGGCGGTGTTGCTGGATTTGTTTTAACATGTCGAAGTGTCTTGTAGAACCGGGATACCGAGTCTGATCGGAATGTCTCGGGAGGAGGTCTATTCCTTCGTTGACCGTGAGAGCTTGTCATGGGCTAAGTTGGGACTCCCCTGCAGGGATTTGAACTTTCAAAAGCCGTGCCCGCGGTTATGGGCAGATGGGAATTTGTTAATATCCGGTTGTAGATAACTTGAACCTTAACTTAATTAAAATGAATCAACTGTGTGAGTTACCATGATGGTCTCTTCTCGGCGGAGTCCGGGAAGTGAACACGGTGTTGGAGTTATGCTTGCGCAGGTTGTTCTCTAGATTACTCGCTCGCGCTTTGCCTCCTCTTCTCGCTCTCTTTTGCGAACAGGTTAGCCACCATATATGCTAGTCGCTTGCTGCAGCTCCACATATTTTCCTTGCCTTACCTATTGAGCTTAAATAGTCTTGATCGCGAGGGTGCGAGATTGCTGAGTCCCTGTGGCTCACAGATTACTTCCAAACCAGATGCAGGGCCTGATGATTCCGTTCCAGATGACGCACTTGAGCTCAAGTGGGAGTTCGACGAGGACTCACGCCGATACTACGTGTCTTTCCCTGATGATCAGTAGTGGTGCCCAGTTGGGGTGATCGGGACCGTGTCGCATGTTGGGTTATCTTTTATTTTGGCACCGTAGTCGGGCCATGAGTGTTTGAATGTTGTAATGCTATTTATGTACTTTGATTGATGTGGCGAGTGTAAGCCAACTATGTATCTCCCCTTTTATTATCTATATTACATGGGATGTTGTGAAGATTGCCTAACTTGCGACATTGCTTTCAATGCGGTTATGCCTCTAAGTCGTGCCTCGACACGTGGGAGCTATAGCTTCATCGAGGGCGTTACACATTGAGTGCGCCGTGTGAAGGAAATACTATATTCATCTGATAAGATGGATGCCAGCTCCGCGGTCTTAATGTTGGAGAAAAATGAAGGAAATATGACCTAGAGGCAATAATAAAGTTATTATTTATTTCCTTATATCATGATAAATGTTTATTATTCATGCTAGAATTGTATTAACCGGAAACATAATACATGTGTGAATACATAGACAAACAGAGTGTCACTAGTATGCCTCTACTTGACTAGCTCGTTAATCAAAGATGGTTATGTTTCCTAACCATGAACAAAGAGTTGTTATTTGATTAACGGGATCACATCATTAGGTGAATGATCTGATTGACATGACCCATTCCATTAGCTTAACACCCGATCGTTTAGTATTTGCTATTGCTTTCTTCATGACTTATACATGTTCCTATGACTATGAGATTATGCAACTCCCGTTTGCCAGAGGAACACTTTGTGTGCTACCAAACGTCACAAAGTAAATGGGTGATTATAAAGGTGCTCTACAGGTATCTCCAAAGGTACATGTTGGGTTGGCGTATTTCGAGATTAGGATTTCTCACTCCGATTGTCGGAGAGGTATCTCTGGGCCCTCTCGGTAATGCACATCACATAAGCCTTGCAAGCATTGCATGTAATGAGTTAGTTGTGAAATGATGTATTACGGAACGAGTAAAGAGACTTGCCGGTAACGAGATTGAACTAGGTATTGAGATACCGACGATCGAATCTCGGGCAAGTAACATACCGATGACAAAGGGAACAACGTATGTTGTTATGCGGTCTGACCGATAAAGATCTTTGTAGAATATGTAGGAACCAATATGAGCATCCAGGTTCCACTATTGGTTATTGACCGGAGACGTGTCTCAGTCATGTCTACATTGTTCTCAAACCGTAGGGTCCGCACGCTTAACGTTACGATGATAGTTTCATTATGAGTTTATGTATTTTGATGTACCGAAGGTGTTCGGAGTCCCGGATGTGATCATGGACATGACGAGGAGTCTCGAAATGGTCGAGACATAAAGATTGATATATTGGAAGCCTATATTTGGATATCGGAATCGTTCCGGGTGAAATCGGGATTTTACCGGAGTACCGGGGGAGTTACCGGAACCCCCCGGGGGGTTATTGGGCCTACATGGGCCTTAAGGGAGAGGAGGAAAGGAGGAAAGAGGTGGCCGCGCGCCCCTCCCCTTCCTAGTCCGAATAGGACAAGGGAAGGGGGGCGGCGCCCCCCCTTTCCTTTCCCTCTTCCTCCTCTTTCCCCTTCTCCTTATCCAACTAGGAAAGAAGGGAGTCCTACTCCCGGTGGGAGTAGGACTCCCCCTTGGCGCGCCCTCCTTGGCTGGCCGCCCCCTCCCCTTGGCTCCTTTATATACGGGGGCAAGGGGGCACCCTAGAACACACAAGTTGATCTTCGTGATCGTTCCTTAGCCATGTGCGGTGCCCCCCTCCACGATATTACACCTCGGTCATATTGTAGCGGTGCTTAGGCGAAGCCCTGTGACGGTTGAACATCAAGATCGTCACCACGCCGTCGTGCTGATGGAACTCTTCCCCGAAGCTTTGCTGGATCGGAGCCCGGGGAACGTCATCGAGCTGAACGTGTGCCAAGAACTCGGAGGTGCCGGAGTAACGGTGCTTGGATCGGTTGAACCGGGAAGACGTACGACTACTTCCTCTACGTTGCGTCAACGCTTCCGCTTCGGTCTACGAGGGTATGTAGACAACACTCTCCCCTCTCGTTGCTATGCATCACCATGATCTTGCGTGTGCGTAGGAAATTTTTTGAAATTACTACGTTCCCCAACAGTGGCATCCGAGCCTAGGTTTTATATGTTGATGTTATATGCATGAGTAGAACACAAGTGAGTTGTGGGCGATATAAGTCATACTGCTTACCAGCATGTCATACTTTGGTTCGGCAGTATTGTTGGACGAAGCGGCCCGGACCGACATTACGCGTACGCTTACGCGAGACCGGTTCTCCCGACGTGCTTTGCACATAGGTGGCTTGCGGGTAACAGTTTCTCCAACTTTAGTTGAACCGAGTGTGGCTACGCCCGGTCCTTGCGAAGGTTAAAACAGCACCAACTTGACAAACTATCGTTGTGGTTTTGATGCGTAGGTAAGATTGGTTCTTGCTTAAGCCCGTAGCAGCCACGTAAAACTTGCAACAACAAAGTAGAGGACGTCTAACTTGTTTTTGCAGGGCATGTTGTGATGTGATATGGTCAAGACATGATGCTAAATTTTATTGTATGAGATGATCATGTTTTGTAACCGAGTTATCGGCAACTGGCAGGAGCCATATGGTTGTCGCTTTATTGTATGCAATGCAATCGCGCTGTAATGCTTTACTTTATCACTAAGCGGTAGCGATAGTCGTGGAAGCATAAGATTGGCGAGACGATAACGATGCTACGATGGAGATCAAGGTGTCGCTCCGGTGACGATGGTGATCACGACGGTGCTTCGAAGATGGAGATCACAAGCACAAGATGATGATGGCCATATCATATCACTTATATTGATTGCATGTGATGTTTATCTTTTATGCATCTTATCTTGCTTTGACTGACGGTAGCATTATAAGATGATCTCTCACTAATTATTAAGAAGTGTTCTCCCTAAGTATGCACCGTTTCGAAAGTTCTTCATGCTGAGACACCACATGATGATCTGGTGTGATAGGCTCTACGTTCAAATACAACGGGTGCAAAACAGTTGCACACGCAGAATACTCAGGTTATACTTGACGAGCCAAGCATATACAGATATGGCCTCGGAACACGGAGACCGAAAGGTCGAGCGTGAATCATATAGTAGATATGATCAACATAGTGATGTTCACCAATGAAACTACTCCATCTCACGTGATGATCGGACATGGTTTAGTTGATTTGGATCACGTAATCACTTAGAGGATTAGAGGGATGTCTATCTAAGTGGGAGTTCTTTAAGTAAATTAATTGAACCTAAATTTATCATGAAACTTAGTACCTGATAGTATCTTGCTTGTTTATGCTTGATTGTAGATAGATGGCTCGTGCTGTTGTTCTGTTGAATTTTAATGCGTTCCTTGAGAAAGAAAAGTTGAAAGATGATGGTAGCAATTACACGGACTGGGTCCGTAACTTGAGGATTATCCTCATTGCGGCACAAAAGAATTACGTCCTGGAAGCACCGCCGGGTGCCAGGCCTGCTGCTGGAGCAACACCAGATGTTATGAATGTCTGGCAGAGCAAAGCTGATGACTACTCGATAGTTCAGTGTGCCATGCTTTACGGCTTAGAATCGGGACTTCAACGACGTTTTGAACGTCATGGAGCATATGAGATGTTCCAGGAGTTGAAGTTAATATTTCAAGCAAATGCCCGAATTGAGACATATGAAGTCTCCAATAAGTTCTGTAGGTGCAAGATGGAGGAGAATAGTTCTGTCAGTGAGCATATACTCAAAATGTCTGGGTATAATAATCACTTGATTCAATTGGGAGTTAATCTTCCGGATGATTGCGTCATTGACAGAATTCTCCAATCACTGCCACCAAGCTACAAGAGCTTCGTGATGAACTATAATATGCAAGGGATGAATAAGACTATTCCCGAGCTCTTCGCAATGCTGAAAGCTGCGGAGGTAGAAATCAAGAAGGAGCACCAAGTGTTGATGGTCAACAAGACCACTAGTTTCAAGAAAAAGGGCAAAGGGAAGAAGAAGGGGAACTTCAAAAAGAACAGCAAGAAAGTTGCTACTCAAGAGAAGAAACCCAAACCTGGACCTAAGCCTGAAACTGAGTGCTTCTACTGCAAGCAGACTGGTCACTGGAAGCGGAACTACCCCAAGTATTTGGCGGATAAGAAGGATGGCAAGGTGAACAAAGGTATATGTGATATACATGTTATTGATGTGTACCTTACTAATGCTCGCAGTAGCACCTGGGTATTTGATACTGGTTCTGTTGCTAATATTTGCAACTCGAAACAGGGACTACGGATTAAGCGAAGATTAGCTAAGGACGAGGTGACGATGCGCGTGGGAAACGGTTCCAAAGTCGATGTGATCGCAGTCGGCACGCTACCTCTACATCTACCTTCGGGATTAATATTAGACTTAAATAATTGTTATTTGGTGCCAGCGTTAAGCATGAACATTATATCTGGATCTTGTTTGATGCGAGACGGTTACTCATTTAAATCTGAGAATAATGGTTGTTCTATTTATATGAGTAATATCTTTTATGGTCATGCACCCTTAAAAAGTGGTCTATTTTTATTGAACCTCGATAGTAGTGACACACATATTCATAGTGTTGAAGCCAAAAGATGCAGAGTTGATAATGATAGTGCAACTTATTTGTGGCACTGCCGTTTGGGTCATATCGGTATAAAGCGCATGAAGAAACTCCATACTGATGGGCTTTTGGAACCACTTGATTATGAATCACTTGGTACTTGCGAACCGTGCCTTATGGGTAAGATGACAAAAACACCGTTCTCCGGTACTATGGAGAGAGCAACAGATTTGTTGGAAATCATACATACAGATGTATGTGGTCCGATGAACGTTGAGGCTCGTGGCGGATATCGTTATTTTCTCACCTTCATAGATGACTTAAGCAGATATGGGTATATCTACTTAATGAAACACAAGTCTGAAACATTTGAAAAGTTCAAAGAATTTTAGAGTGAAGTTGAAAATCATCGTAACAAGAAAATAAAATTCCTACGATCTGATCGTGGAGGAGAATATTTGAGTTACGAGTTTGGTATACATTTGAAAAATTGTGGAATAGTTTCGCAACTCACGCCACCCGGAACACCACAGCGTAATGGTGTGTCCGAACGTCGTAATCGTACTTTACTAGATATGGTGCGATCTATGATGTCTCTTACTGATTTACTGCTATCGTTTTGGGGATACGCTCTAGAGATGGCCGCATTCACGTTAAATAGGGCACCATCAAAATCCGTTGAGACGACGCCTTATGAACTATGGTTTGACAAGAAACCAAAGTTGTCGTTTCTGAAAGTTTGGGGCTGCGATGCTTATGTGAAAAAGCTTCAACCTGATAAGCTCGAACCCAAATCGGAGAAATGTGTCTTCATAGGATATCCAAAGGAAACTATTGGATACACCTTCTATCACAGATCCGAAGGCAAGACTTTTGTTGCTAAATTCGGAAAATTTCTGGAGAAGGAGTTTCTCTCGAAAGAAGTGAGTGGGAGGAAAGTAGAACTTGACGAGGTAACTGTACCTACTCCCTTATTGGAAAGTAGTACATCACAAAAACCTGTTTCTGTGACACATACACCAGTTAGTGAGGAAGCTAATGATGATGATCATGAAACTTCAGAACAAGATACTACTGAACCTCGTAGATCAACCAGAGTGAGATCCGCGCCAGAGTGGTACGGTAATCCTGTTCTGGAAGTCATGCTACTAGATCATGATGAACCTACGAACTATGAAGAAGCGATGGTGAGCCCAGATTCCGCAAAATGGCTTGAAGCCATGAAATCTGAGATGGGATCCATGTATGAGAACAAAGTATGGACTTTGGTTGACTTGCCCGATGATCGGCAAGCAATTGAGAATAAATGGATCTTCAAGAAGAAGACTGACGCTGACGGTAATATTACTGTCTACAAAGCTCGACTTGTCGCAAAAGGTTTTCGGCAAGTTCAAGGGATTTGACTACGATGAGACTTCTCCCGTAGCGATGCTTAGGTCTTGTCCGATCATGTTAGCAATTGCGCATTTTTATGATATGAAATTTGGCAGATGGAGTGTAAAACTGCATCCTGAATGGATTTCTGGAAGAAGAGGTTGTATATGGATGCAGCCGGAAGGGTTTTGTCGATCCAAGGGAGCTAACAAAGTGTGCTCAGCGATCATTTATGACTGGTGCAAGCCTTCGAGTTGGAATAAACGCTTTGATAGTGTGATCAAATTTGGTTTTGTACAGACTTTTTGGAGAAGCTGTTTACAAGAAAGTGAGTGGGAGCTCTGTAGCATTTCTCGATATTATATGTAGATGACATATTATAATCGGATGATATAGATTTCTGGATAGCATAAAGGGATACTTGATAAGAGTTTTTCATGAAGACTCGGTGAAGCTGCTTACATATTGGGCATTAAGATCTATAGAGATAGATCAAGACGCTTAATTGGACTTTCACAAAGCATATCTTGACCAATTTTTGAAGAATTTCAAATGGATCAAGCAAAGAAAGGATTCTTGCTGTGTTACAGGTGTGAATTGAGTAAGACTCAATGCCGACCAATGCAGAAGATAGAGAGAAAATGAAAGATGTTCTATGCTTCAGTCCATAGGCTCTATCATGTATGCAATGCTGTTACAGACTGATGTGTCTTGCTATAAGTCTAGCAGGGAGGGTACCAAAGTATCCAGGAGTGGATCATTGCCAGCGGTCAAAGAACATCCTGAAATACCTAAAAGGACTAAGGATATGTTTCTCATTATGGAGGTGACAAAGAGTCTCGTAAATGGTTGTTGATGCAAGCTTTGACACTGATCGGACGATTCTAAATCGCAACCGGATCCGTGTTTACATTAAACGGTGGAGCTGTCAGTTGGTGCAGTTCTAACAAGCGTGTGGGGGATCTACATGGAAGCGGAGTACATAGCTGCTTCGGAAGCAGCAACGAAGGAGTCTGGATGAAGAAGTTCATATCGATCTAGGGTGTCATACCTAGGTCCATGAAAATCTTTTGTGACAATACTGGTGCAATTCTTGGCAAGGAATCCAGATTTCACAAGAGACCAGACACATCAAGAGATGCTTCAATTCCATCCGGGATTAGTCCAGGTGGGAGACATAGATTTGCAAGATACATACGGATCTGAATTAGAGACCGTTGACTAAGCTCTTCCACGAGCAAAACATGATCAGCACCAATGCCATGGGTGTAGAAATCATTACTGTGTACTAGATTATTGACTCTAGTTGCAAGTGGGAGACTGAAGGAAATATGCCCTAGAGGCAATAATAAAGTTATTATTTATTTCCTTATATCATGATAAATGTTTATTATTCATGCTAGAATTGTATTATCCGGAAACATAATACTTGTGTGAATACATAGACAAACTAAACGTCACTAGTATGCCTCTACTTGACTAGCTCATTAATCAAAGATGGTTATGTTTCCTAACCATAGACATGTGTTGTCATTTGATTAACGGGATCACATCATTAGGAGAATGATGTGATTGACATGACCCATTCCATTAGCTTAGCACCCGATCGTTTAGTATGTTGCTATTGCTTTCTTCATGACTTATACATGTTCCTATGACTATGAGATTATGCAACTCCCGTTTGCCGGAGGAACACTTTGTGTGCTACCAAACGTCACAACGTAACTGGGTGATTATAAAGGAGCTCTACAGGTGTCTCCAAAGGTACATGTTGGGTTGGCGTATTTCGAGATTAGGATTTGTCACTCCGATTGTCGGAGAGGTATCTCTGGGCCCTCTCGGTAATGCACATCACATAAGCCTTGCAAGCATTGCAACTAATGAGTTAGTTGTGAGATGATGTATTACGAAACGAGTAAAGAGACTTGCCGGTAACGAGATTGAACTAGGTATTGAGATACCGACGATCGAATCTCGGGCAAGTAACATACCGATGACAAAGGGAACAAAGTATGTTGTTATGCGGTCTGACCGATAAAAGATCTTCGTAGAATATGTGGGAGCCAATATGAGCATCCAGGTTCCGCTATTGGTTATTGACCGGAGACATGTCTCGGTCATGTCTACATTGTTCTCGAACCCGTAGGGTCCGCACGCTTAACGTTACGATGACAGTTTATTATGAGTTTATATATTTTGATGTACCGAAGTTGTTCAGAGTCCCGGATGTGATCACGGACATGACGAGGAGTCTCGAAATGGTCGAGACATAAAGATTGATATATTGGAAGCCTATGTTTGGACATCGGAAGTGTTCCGGGTGAAATCGGCATTTTACCGGAGTACCGGGAGGTTACCGGAACCCCCCCGGTAACCTAATGGGCCTTAATGGGCCTAGTGGAGGAAGAGGAGAGGAGGCCTAGGGGCTGCCGCGCGCCCCTCCCCCCCAAGTCCGAATTGGACAAGGAGGGGGGGGGCAGCGCCTCCCCCTTTCCTTTCTTCCCTCTCCTCCTTCCCCCCAAGTCCTAATCCAACTAGGGAAAGGGGGGGAGTCCTACTCCCGGTAGGAGTAGGACTCCTCCGGCGCGCCTCCTCCTAGGGCCGGCCGCACCCCTCCTTTGCTCCTTTATATACGATGGTAGGGGGCACCTCTAGACACACAATTTGATCCTCGTGATCGTTTTCTTAGCCGTGTGCAGTGCCCCCTTCCACCATACTCCTCGATAATATTGTAGTGGTGCTTAGGCGAAGCCCTGCGACAGTAGAACATCAAGATCGTCACCACACCGTCGTGCTGACGGAAATCTTCCCCGACACTTTGCTGGATCGGAGTTCGGGGATCGTCATTGAGCTGAACGTGTGCTAGAACTCGGAGGTGCCGTAGTTTCGGTGCTTGATCGGTCGGGCCATGAAGACGTACGACTACATCAACCGTGTTGTCATAACGCTTCCGCTGTCGGTCTACGAGGGTACGTAGATCACACTCTCCCCTCTCGTTGCTATGCTCACCATGATCTTGCGTGTGCGTAGGATTTTTTTTGAAATTATACGTTCCCCAACAGTATCTCCTCGAGTTCTAGCAGAAACTCGATTAGCTCAGATAGTTCTTTCCTTTTTGATTCACTTTCGTCATTCATAGGGCCAGGCATAATTTTCTTGAGCTCTCTCCGTGCTTTCCGAAGTCTCTTTTTGGGCTTCTTCAAAACTCTCTGACCCCAATCATGGAACTGATCGTGCATGCGATTTAGTTTTTCATAGACCGTATTTTGTCCCGCAGCCACGCTTGCCGAGTCCCACTCCTCCTGGACGACATCCGAGAATGACTGTTCACGCAGCCACCTCGCCTCAAATTTCTTGCTTGCTGCACCATTGGCCGCCACTCCCGAGTAATACTCTGTGTCCACACACAAGGGTCTATGATCTGAATGATTATAGTTTAAATTTTGTAATGCAGCATGAGGATAAAGAGTGGACCATGCATCATTAACCAAGCCCCTATCCAGTCATTCTCTAATCCTGCCTCGAAACCACGTGAATTGGTCTCCCACATATCCCATGTCCCTCAACTCGCAGTCCTCAATGGTTTCCTGAAAGGCGTGCATATACTGTCATGGTCTTGGATTACCACCTTCTTTCTCATGTAGGAATTGTATTTCATTCAAATCCCCAATCAGAAGCCATGGTAATGTATTATTATGATGCAATCTTCTCATTCTCTCCCATGTTCTATGCTTGTGTTCCCAACGGAATTCACCATACATGCCGGTTAATCTCCATTCGTTATTCTGTTCATCCGTCACTCTAACATCAATGAACATAGGATCAAGTTCCATGCGCTGCACTTTTATTTCTTTCCTCCATAATAACATTAGTCCACCTTTCCTTCCATCTCCAACACATACCAATTTCTGATCCATTCTCAATATCCTCCTCAAACACTCTGCCGAATAGCTTTCTAAGTGTGTCTCCAACAAAAACATCACATCTGGGCTGCAGCTTCGCTGGACATCCAACAAAGCATGAACCACCGGGGTGTTACCAAGCCCCCGGCAGTTCCAACATAACAGTTTCATTGCTTCACTAGAGAGCCAGCTTCAAAGAGAACCGATCGCTGTCAAACAACGCTGGGACAAAAAGCCTGAACAAATCCAAAAGTTGTCTTCAGATCTGATCAACAACCAAGTTCTCTAAACACTAGCAGGGAAGCTATACACCAACACAATGGATAAATTCCTCATGGCATGCAAGCACTAGATAGACGATAAGATGGAGTCATGAAGTCAGCACCATCGCCGAACTTGTTGCCGCACAAAAGCAAGGCCGAAACTCTAGCTGAGCACACTAGACCAGTGACGGCACCTCCGGTACCGTCCTAGGAAAGAGACGCCGGTAGCTGCACCGCCGCCACGGAGGGCCGGTGCTACATCTTTTAGCACTTGCGTTGGTTTTCCCTGAAGAGGAAGGGATGATGCAGCAGATTAGCGTAAGTATTTCCCTCGGTTTTTGAGAACCAAGGTATCAATCCATTAGGAGGCCACGCTTAAGTCCCTCGTACCTGCACAAAATGATAGCTACTCGCAACCAACGCGATTAGGGGTTGTCGATCCCTTCACGGTCATTTACGAGAGTGAGATCTGATAGATATAACATTTTTGGTATTTTTGGTATAAAGATGCAAAGTAAAAAGTAAAAGCAAAGTAAAAAAGCAAAGCAAGATTAAAGTGATAGAGATTGATATGATGAGAATAGACCCGGGGTCCATAGGTTTCACTAGTGGCTTCTCTCAAGAGCATAAGTATTCTACGGTGGGTGGACAAATTATTGTTGAGCAATTGACAGAATTGAGCATAGTTATGAGAATATCTAGGCATGATCATGTATATAGGCATCACATCCGTGACAAGTAGACCGAAACGATTCTGCATCTACTACTATTACTCCACTCATCGACCGCTATCCAGCATGCATCTAGAGTATTAAGTTAAAACAGAGTAACGCCTTAAGCAAGATGACATGATGTAGAGAGATAAATTCATGCAATATGAAATAAACCCTATCTTGTTATCCTCAATGGCAACGATACAATACGTGCCTTGCTGCCCCTTCTGTCACTGGGAAAGGACACCGCAAGATCGAACCCAAAGCTAAGCACTTCTCCCATGGCAAGAACTACCAATCTAGTTGGCCAAACCAAACGGATAATTCGAAGAGACTTCCGAAGATAACCAATCATACATAAAAGAATTCAGATAAGATTCAAATATTATTCATAGATAGACTTGATCATAAACCCACAATTCATCGGTCTCAACAAACACACCACAAAAAGAAGATTACATCGAATAGATCTCCGCAAGAGAGGGGGAGAACTTTGTATTGAGATTCAAAGAGAGAGAAGAAGCCATCTAGATACTAACTATGGACCCGAAGGTCTGAGGTAAACTACTCACACTTCATCGGAGGGGCTAGGATGATGTAGAAGCCCTCCGTGATGACGACCCTCTTCCGGCGGAGCTCCGGAACAGGCCCCAAGATGGGATCTCATGGATACAGAAAGTTGCGGTGGTGGAATTAGGTTTTTGGCTCTTGTTCTGATCGTTTGGGGGTACGTAGGTATATATAGGAGGAAGGAGTACGTCGGTGGAGCACCGAGGGGCCCATGAGGCAGGGGGGCGCGCCCCCCACCCTCGTGACCTCCTCTTTGACTCCTTGGAGTAGGGTCCAAGTCTCCTGGATCACGTTCGGTGAGAAAATCACGTCCCCGAAGATTTTATTCCGTTTGGACTCCGTTTGATATTCTGTTTCTCCGAAACACTGAAATAGGCAAAAAACAGCAATTCTGGGCTGGGCCTCCGGTTAATAGGTTAGTCCCAAAATTAATATAAAAGTGGAAAATAAAGCCCATATAGTCCAAAACAGTAGATAATATAGCATGGAGCAATCAAAAATTATAGATACGTTGGAGATGTATCAGGCATCCCCAAGCTTAATTCTTGCTCGTCCTCGAGTAGGTAAATGATAAAAAGAGAATTTTTTATGCGGAGTCTACTTGGCATAATTTCAATGCAAATCTTCTTAATTGTGATATGAATATTCAGATTAGAAAGATTCAAGACAAAAGTTTATATTGACATAAAAATAATAATACTTCAAGCATACTAACAAAGCAATTATGTCTTCTCAAAATAACATGGCCAAAGAAAGTTATCCCTACAAAATCATATAGTCTGGCTATGCTCCATCTTCACCACACAAAGTATTTAAATCATGCACAACCCCGATGAGAAGCCAAGAAATTGTTTCATACTCTAACTTTTCCAAAAAAAATCAATCTTCACGCAATACATGAGCGTGAGCCATGGATATAGCACTATAGGTGGAATAGAATGGTGGTTGTGGAGAAGACAAAAAGGAGGGGAAGATAGTCTCACATCAACTAGGCATATCAACGGGCTATGGAGATGCCCGTCAATAGATATCAATGTGAGTGAGTAGGGATTGCCATGCAACGGATGCACTAGAGCTATAAATGTATGAAAGCTCAACAAAAGAAACTAGTGGGTGTGCATCCAACTTGCTTGCTCACGAAGACCTAGGGAACTTGAGGAGGCGCATCATTGGAATATACAAGCCAAGTTCTATAATGTAAAATTCCCACTAGTATATGAAAGTGATAACATGAGAAACTCTCTACTATGAAGATCATGGTGCTACTTTGAAGCACAAGTGTGGTAAAAGGATAGTAGCATTGCCCCTTTTTATTTATTTTCTTTTTTTGGGCCTTCTTTTTTTTTATTTGGCCTTTCTCTTTTTTTTATTGGGACAATGCTGTATTAAATGATGATCATCACACTTTTATTTGTTTACAACTCAATAATTACAACTCGATTCTAAAACAAAGTATAACTCTATATGGATGCCTCCGGCGGTGTACCGGGATATGCAATGAATCAAGAGTGACAAGTATGAAGGAATTATGAACGGTGGCTTTGCCACAAATACTATGTCAACTACATGATCATGCTAAGCAATATGACAATGATGAATGTGTCATGATGAACTAGATGGTGGAAAGTTGCATGGCAATATATCTCGGAATGGCTATGGAAATGCCATAACAGGTAGGTATGGTGGCTGTTTTGAGGAAGGTATATGGTAGGTGTATGATGTCGGCGAAAAGTGCGCGGTATTAGAGAGGCTAGCAAAGGTGGAAGGGTGAGAGTGCGTATAATCCATGGACTCAACATTAGTCATAAAGAACTCATATACTTATTGCAAAAATCTAGAAGTTATCAAAGCAAAGTATTACGTGCATGCTCCTAGGGGGATAGATTGATAGGAAAAGACCATCGCTCGTCCCCGACCGCCACTCATGAGGAAGACAATCAATAAATAAATCATGCTCCGACTTCATCACATAACGGTTCACCATACGTGCATGCTACGGGAATCACAAACTTTAACACAAGTATTCTTTAAATTCACAACTACTCAACTAGCATGACTTTAATATTATCACCTCCATATCTCAAAACAATTATCATGCTTCAATCTTTTCTTAGTATTCAACACACTCAAAAGGAAGTTTCACAAATCTTGAATACCAAGCATATTATTATTAAGCAAATTACCATGCTATTAAGACTCTCAAAATAATTTAAGTGAAGCATGAGAGATCAATAGTTTCTTTAAAACAAATCCACCACCGTGCTCTAAACGATCTAAGTGAAGCAGATAGAGAAAAATTATAACGCTCAAAATATATAAGTGAAGCACATAGAGCAAAATTACTTATCTCAAAAGATATAAGTGAAGCACATAGAGCAAAACTACATAGCTCAAAAGATATAAGTGAAGCACATAGAGTATTCTATCAAATTTAATTCATGTATGGCTCTCTCAAAAGGTGTGTACAGCAAGGTTGATTGTGGCATACTAAGACACAAAGACACAAATAATACAAGACGCTCCAAGCAAAACACATATCATGTTGGTGAATAAAAATATAGCTCCAAGTAAATTACCGATGGAAGTGGACGAAAGAGGGGATGCCTCCTGGGGCATCCCCAAGCTTTGACTTTTTGGTGTCCTTGGATTATCTTGGGGGTTCCATGGGCATCCCCAAGCTTAGGCTATTTCCACTCCTTGTTCCATAATCCATCACAAGAATTCACCCAAAACTTGAAAACTTCACAACACAAAACTCAAAATAGAAAACTCGTGAGCTCCGTTAGCGAAAGAAAACAAAAGACCACTTGAAGGTACTGTAATGAACTCATTCTTTATTTATATTGCTGTTTAACCTACTGTATTCCAACTTCTCTATGGATTATAAACTATTTTACTAGCCATAGATTCATCAAAATAAGCAAACAACACACGAAAAACAGAATCTGTCAAAAACAGAACAGTCTGTAGTAATCTGTAGCTAGCGCAAGATCTGGAACCCCAAAAATTCTAAAATAAATTGCTGGACGTGAGGAATTTATCTATTAATCATCTGAAAAAATAATTAACTAAATATCACTCTTCAAATAAAAATGACAGCAGTTCTTGTGAGCGCTAAAGTTTCTGTTTTTTACAGCAAGTTCAACAAGACTTTCCCCAAGTCTTCCCAACGGTTCTACTTGGCACAAACACTAATTAAACACAAAAAACACAACCAAAACAGAGGCTAAATAATTTATTTATTACTAAGCAGGAGCAAAAAGCAAGGAATAAAAATAAAATCGGGTTGCCTCCCAACAAGCGCTATCGTTTAACGCCCCTAGCTAGGCATAAAAGCGAGGATAGATCTAGGTATTGCCATCTTTAGTAGGCAATCCATAAATGGCTCTCATGATAGTTTCATATGGAAATTTTATTTTATTTCTTAGAAAGTGTTCCATGCCCTTTTTTAATGGAAAGTGAAATCTAATATTCCCTTCCTTCATATCAATAATCGCACCAACCGTTCTAAGGAAAGGTCTACCAAGAATAATAGGGAAAAAAGGATTGCAATCTATATCAAGAACAATGAAATCTACGGGCACATAATTCCTATTTGCAACAATAAGAACATCATTAATCCTTCCCATAGGTTTCTTAATGGTGGAATCCGCAAGATGCAAATTTAAAGAACAATCATCAAATTCATGGAAACCTAGCACATCACACCAAGTTTTTGGAATCGTGGAAACACTAGCACCCAAATCACACAAAGCATAACATTCATAATATTTAATCTTAATTTTAATAGTAGGTTCCTACTCATCATAAAGTTTCTAGGGATAAAACTTCTAGTTCAAGCTTTTCTTCATAGGATTGCATTAAAGCATCAACGATATGTTTAGTAAAAGCTTTATTTTGGCTATAAGCATGAGGAGAATTTTACACGGATTGCAACAAGGAAATAAAATGTATTAAAGAGCAATTATCATAATTAAGTTGCTTGTAATCCAAAATAGTGGGTTCATTGCTATGTAAAGTTTTGACCTCTTCAATCCCACTTTTATTATTTTTTGCATGAAGATCTAAAAACTCCGAATCATTGGGACGCCTTTTAACTAAAGTTGACTCATCTCCTGTCCCATCTTTATCAAGATTCATATTGGAAAACAAATATTTAATAGGAGTCACATCAATCACTTTTAGATCTTCATCATTATTATTATGAAAACTAGAAAACATGCCTTCACAAAGCAATCTTTTTTAGCACGCATCCTAGTGGTTCTTTATTTGCACTCATCAATGGAAATTCTCATGGCTTTGAGAGACTCATTGATGTCATGCTTAGGTGGAATAGATCTAAGTTTCAAAGAATCAACATCAAGAGAAATTCTATCCACGTTCCTAGCCAACTCATCAATCTTAAGCAATTTTTCTTCAACCAAAGCATTGAAATTCTTTTGCGAACTCACAAATTATTTAACACTACTCTCAAAATCAGAGGGCATCTTATTAAAATTTCCATAAGAGTTGTTGTAGGAATTACCATAATTATTAGAGGAATTACTAGGAAACGGCCTAGAATTAAAGTTTCCTCCATACGCATTGTTACCAAAATTGTTCCTACCAACAAAATTCACATCCATAGATTCATTATTATTCTCAATCAAAGTGGACAAAGACATATCATCCGGATCAGAAGAAACACCTTTATTAGCAAACAATTTCATAAGTTCATCCATCTTTCCACTCAAAACATTAATCTCTTCAATCGCATGAACTTTTTTACTAGTGGATCTTTTGGTGTGCCATTGAGAATAATTAACCATAATATTGTCTAGGAGCTTAGTAGCTTCTCCTAAAGTGATTTCCATAACAGTGCCTCCCGCGGCCGAATCTAAAAGATTTCTAGAAGCAAAATTCAATCCGGCTTATAAATTTTGTATAATCATCCACAAATTCAAACCATGTGTAGGGCACTTACGTATCATTAATTTCATCCTCTCCCAAGCTTGTGCAACTTGCTCATGATCAAGTTGCTTAAAATTCATAATATCGTTCCTAAGAGAGATAATTTTAGCAGGAGGAAAATACTTAGAGACAAAAGCATATTTGCACTTATTCCATGAATCAATACTATTTTTAGGCAAAGCAGAGAACCAAGTTTTAGCATGATCTCTAAGCGAAAACGGAAATAGCTTCAATTTAACAATATCATTATCCACATCTTTCTTCTTTTGCATATCACACAAATCAACAAAGTTGTTTAGATGGGTAGCGGCATCTTCACCAGGAAGTCTAGAAAAATGTTCTTTCATAACAAGATTCAGCAAAGCGGTATTAATTTCACAAGATTCAACATCGGTAGTAGGATCAATCGGAGTGCTAATAAAATCATTGTTGTTGGTATTGGGAAAGTCACACAATTTAGTATTATCTTGAGCCATCGTGACAAACAATCAATCCAACACACACAAGAAGCAAGCGAAAAGAGACGAACGAAAGAGGGAAGAAGAAAATGCAAAGGTTTTCAAAAATCGTTTTAGAAGTGGGGGAGAGGAAAATGAGAGGCGAATGGCAAATAATGTAATGCAGGGGAGAAGAGTTTATGATGGGTACTTGGTATGTCTTGACTTGTCGTAGATCTCCTCGGAACGGCGCTAGAAATCCTTCTTGCTACCTCTTGAGCATGGCGTTGGTTTTCCCTTGAAGAGGAAAGGGTGACGCAACAAAGTAGCGTAAGTATTTCCCATAGTTTTGAGAACCAAGGTATCAATGAAGTAGGAGACAACGACATGTCACCTAGTACCTGCACAAACAATCAAGAACCTTGCAACCAATGCGATAAAGGGGTTGTCAATCCCTTCACGGCCACTCGCAAAAGTGAGATCTGATAGAAGATAGTAAAGTAAATATTTTCGGTATTTTTGTTGTATAGATTAGAAAGTAAAGATTGAAAAATAGTAAACGAGATGCGATGTAAATAAAAGAGATGCAATATAATAAGAAAGAGACCCCGGGGCCATAGGTTTCACTAGTGGCTTCTCTCAAGATAGCATGAATTACGGTGGGTGAACAAATTATTGCCGAGCAATTGATAGAAAAGTGCATAGTTATGAAGATATCTAAGGCAATGATCATGAATATAGACATCACGTTCGTGTCAAGTAGATCGAAACGATTCTGCATCTACTACTATTACTCCACACATCGACCGTATCCAACATGCATCTAGAGTATTAAGTTCATAAGAACAGAGTAATGCATTAAGCAAGATGACATGATGTAGAGGGATAAACTCAAACAATATGATATAAACCCCATCTTTTTATCCTCGATGGCAACAATAAAATGCGTGCCTTGCTGCCCCTACTATCACTGGGAAAGGACACCGCAAGACTGAACGCAAAGCTAAGCACTTCTCCCATTGCAAGAAAGATCAATCTAGTAGGCCAAACTAACCGATAATTCAAAGAGACTTGCAAAGATATCAAATCATGCATATAAGAATTCAGAGAAGAACCAAATAATATTCATAGGAAATCTTGTTCATAAACCCACAATTCATCGGATCTCAGCAAACACACCGCAAAAGAGTATAACATTGAATAGATCTCCAAGAACATCGAGGAGAACTTTGTATTGAGAAACAAAGAGAAAGAAGAAGCCATCTAGCTAATAACTATGGACCCGAAGGTCTGTGGTAAACTAGTCACGCTTCATCGGAGAGGCTATGGTGTTGATGTAGAAGCCCTCTATGATCGATTCCCCCTCCGGTAGATCGCCGGAAAAGGCCCCAAGATGGGATCTCACGGGTACAAAAGGTTGCGGCAGTGGAAAAGTGGTGTTGTGGCTCTCTGCGATCGATCTAGGGTATAAGAGTATATATATGCGAAAGAAGTACATCGGTGGAGCTACAAGGGGCCCATGAGGGTGGGGGTGCGCCCTCCTGCCTCGTGGCCACCTCGCAGAGTTCCAGACTTCGACTCCAAGTCTTCTAGATTGCTTTCGGTCCAAGAAAAAATGTCGCGAAGGTTTCATTCCATTTGGATTCCGTTTGGTATTCATTTTCTGCGAAACTCTAAAATAGGCAAAAAACAGAAACTGGCACTGGGCCTCCGGTTAATAGGTTAGTCCCAAAAATAATATAAAAGAGCATATTAAAGCCCATTAAATATCCAAAACAGATAATATAATTGCATGGAACAATAAAAAATTATAGATATGTTGGAGACGTATCAATTACCGATAGGGCCCAAAGATACCTCTTTGATACTCGGAGTGACAAATCCGAATCCTGATCTATGACAACCCAACAAACACCTTCGGAGATACCTATAGAGCATCTTTATAATCACCTAGTTACGTTGTGACATTTGATAGCACACAAGGTATTCCTCTGGTATCCGGGAGTTGCATAATCTCATAGTCGAAGGAATATGTATTTCACATGAAGAATGCAATAGCAATAAAACTGAACGATCAATATGCTAAGCTAACGGATGGGTCTCCATCACATCATTCTCCAAATGATGTGATCCCGTTCATCAAATGACAACACATGTCTATGGTTAGGAAACTTAACCATCTTTAATTAATGAGCTAGTCTAGTAGAGGGTTACTAGGGACATGGTGTTTTGTCTATGTATCCACACATGTATCAAGTTTCTGGTTAATACAATTCTAGCATGAATAATAAACATTTATCATGATATAAGGAAATATAAAATAACAACTTTATTATTGCATCTAGGGCATATTTCCTTCAGTCTCCCACTTGCACTAGAGTCAATAATCTAGTTCACATCGCCATGTGATATAACACCAATAGTTCACATCATCATGTGATTAATACCCATAGTTCACATCGTCATGTGACCAACACCCAAAGGGTTTACTAGAGTCAAAAATCTAGTTCACATCGCCATGTGATTAATGCCCAAAGAGTACTAAGGTGTGATCTTGTTTTGCTTGTGAGAGAGGTTTAGTTAACGGGTCTTCCACATTCAGATCCATATGTATTTTGCAAATTTCTATGTCTACAATGCTCTGCATGGAGCTACTTTAGCTAATTGCTCCCACTTTCAATATGTATCCAGATTGAGATTCGGAGTCATCCGGATCAATGTCAAAGCTTGCATCGACGTAACCCTTTACGACGAACTCTTTGTCACCTCCATAACCGAGAAATATTTCCTAAGTCCTCTAAGGATAACTTTAATCGCTGTCTAGTGATCTACTGCTGGATCACTATTTTACCCTTTGCCAAACTCATGGCAAGGCACACAACAAGTCTGGTACACAACATAGCATACTTTATAGAACCTATGGTGGCATCGGGAATGACTTTCATTCTCTCTCTATCTTCTCCCGTGGTAGGGTTTTGAGTCCTACTCAATTTCACACCTTGTAACACACGCAAGAACCCTTCCTTTTATAGATCCATTATTCAAAACTTTATCAAGGTATGTGCTCTGTGAAAGTCCTACTAAATGTCTCGATCTATCCCTATAGAGTATAGATCTTGATGCTCAATATGTAAGCAGCTTCACCGAGGTTTTTTCATTGAAACATTCTTATTCAAGTATCCTTTTATGCTATCCAGAAATTATATATATCATTTCCAATCAATAATATGTCATCCACATATAATACCAGAAATGCTACAGAGCTCCCACTCACTTTCTTGTAAATACAGGTCTCTCCGTAAGTCTGTATAAACCATATGCTTTGATCACCTCATCAAAGCATATATTCCAACTCTGAGATGCTTGAACGAGTCCATAGATGGATCGCTGGAGCTTGCACACTTTGTTAGCACCTTTAGGATCGACAAAACCTTCTAGTTGCATCATATACAATTCTTCTTTAAGATATCCATTAAGGAATGCAGTTTTGACATCCATTTGCCAGATTTCATAATTATAAAATGTGGAAATTGCTAACATGATTCGGACTGACTTAAGCATCGCTACGGGTGAGAAGGTCTCATCGTAGTCAACCCCTTGAACTTGTCGAAACCTTTCACGACAAGTTGAGCTTTGTAGATGTGACATTACCATCAGCGTCAGTCTTCTTCTTGAAGATCCATTTATTTTCTATGGCTTTCCAATCATTAGGAAAAGCCACCAAAGTCCACACTTTGTTCTCATACATGGATCCTATTTTAGATTTCATGGCCTCAAGCCATCTATCAGAATCTGGGCTCATCATAGCTTCTTCATAGTTCGTAGGTTCGCCATGGTCTAGTAACATGACTTCCAGATCAGGATTACCATACCACTCTGGTGCGGATCGTGCTCTAGATGATTGATGAGGTTCAGTAGTAACTTGATCTGAAGTTTCATGATCATTATCATTAGCTTCTTCTCTAGTTGGTGTAGGCATCAGGGGAAAAGTTTTCTGTGATGAGCTACTTGAAGGAAATATGCCCTAGAGGCAATAATAAAGTTGTTATTTTATATTTCCTTATGATGATAAATGTTTATTATTCATGCTAGAATTGCATTAACCAGAAACTTGAAACATGTGTGGATACATAGACAAAACACCGTGTCCCTAGTGAGCCTCTACTAGACTAGCTCGTTAATCAAAGATGGTTAAGTTTCTTAACCATAGACATGTGCTGTCATTTTATGAACGGGATCACATCATTAGGATAATGATGTGACGGACAAGACCCATCTGTTAGCTTAGCATATTGATCATTCAGTTTTATTGCTATTGCTTTCTTCATGTCATATACACATTCCTTTGCCTATGAGATTATGCAACTCCCGTATACCGTAGAATACCTTGTGTGCTATCAAATGTCACAACGTAACTGGGTGATTATAAAGGTGCTCTACATGTATCTCCGAAGGTGTTTGTTGGGTTGGCATAGATCCAGATTAGGATTTGTCACTTCGAGTACCGGAGAGGCATCTCTGGGCCCTCTCGGTAATACACATCATGATAAGCCTTGCAAGCAATGTGACTAATGAGTTAGTTACAGAATGATGTATTACAGAACGAGTAAAGAGACTTGCTGGTAACGAGATTGAACTAGGTATGAAGATACCGACGATCGAATCTCGGGCAAGTAACTAGGTTTGATAAAGATCTTCGTAGAATATGTGGGAACCAATATGAGCATCCAGGTTCCTCTTTTGGTTATTGACTGGAGAGGTGTCTCGGTCATGTCTACATAGTTCTCGAACCCATAGGGTTTGCACGCTTAACGTTCGATGACGATTTTGTATTATATGAGTTATGTGATTTGGTGACCGAATATTGTTTGGAGTCCCGAATGAGATCACGGACATGACGAGGAGTCTTGAAATGGCTGAGAGGTAAAGATTCATATATATGACGATAGTATTTGGACACCGGAAGTGTTCCGGGGGTACCGGGTACGTTTCGGGTCACCGGAAGGGGTTCCGGGCAACCTCCGGCAAGCTATATGGGCTTAATGGGCCTAGGGAGGGTCAGACCAGCCCACAGGGGGCTGGTGCGCCCTTCCACCAGGCCGTCCAGCCCTAGGGAAGGCAAGGGAGGAGGGCTAGCCCGTCTTTCCTTCCCCTTCTAAAGGGAGAAAGGAAAGGGCACTACAAAAAAGACACATCCGTGACATTTTGGGCTGAACGAAATTTTTTTCTGTCATACATATGACACTTCTATGACGATAATTGTGACCAAACCCGGTATCATCATAGATGTGGTGGGCTCCTACTTCTATGACAAAAAATCATGACAGAAAATGGGCTTTTTGTCCTGGGCGGGCCGGAGATGCAGCTCCATGACATTCTTTGGGCTGTCCATGACGGAAAAAACCGTGGTAGAAGCGAGGGCGAGGAAAATTTCGGGGAGTTCCCGGTTACGGTGGGAGGTCGGGGGCCGAGCGATGCGTGTTTCTCTCGTACACATACGCGCGTGTGTGCGAGGCCTTGGCTCTAACTGAACCCGAGCGAGGTGTTGGGCTCTAATTGAACCCGAGCGATTGCACTGCAGGCTACGCGTTACTGAACCCGAGCGATCGATCGATGGCTGTTAACTGAACCCGATCAAGCGATTCCTTCGCTACTGCTGCTAACTGAAGCCGATCGATTGGATGAACAATGAGCGTTGCGGGGGAGGGGGGGTTGGATGAACAGTGAGCGGTGGCGTTGCCTGTGGATGAACAGGACCCCGTGGTGTGGAGGGCTGGATGAACAGTAGATGGTGGAGGGGTGCCTGTGGTGGGGTGGTTGAACAGGACCCCGTGGTGTGGAGGGCTGGATGAATAGTAGACGGTGGAGGGGTGGTTGAATAGTAGCCGGTGGAGTAACGCGCGGTGGAGGCTGGATGAACAGGAGCTTGTGGAGGGTGGAGGAGGTCGACGGTAGCCCGTGGAGGCTGGAGGAGGTCGACGGTGGAGATGAACAATATCCCGTGGAGTCCCGTTTTGCGGTACGCCACACCCCTCCCGATGAACAGGACCCCCGTTTCGACCGTAGGAGGTCCGTTTCGTCCGTTTTGCGGTACGCCACACCCCTCCCGATCAACAGGACCCCCGTTTCGACCGTAGGAGGTCTGTTTTGTCCGTTTTGTGGTACGCCACACCCGCTCGATCAACAGGACCCCCGTTTCGACCGTAGGAGGTCTGTTTCCTCCGTTTTGCGGTACGCCACACCCCTCCCGATTAACAGGACCCCCGTTTCGACCGTAGGAGGTCCGTTTCCTCCGTTCTGCGGTACGCCAGGCCTCGTTTCCATCGCCTGTTCCGTCCAAGCCCTCCCGATGAACACGACCACGCATTCCGTTCCGACCCAGCCGGTTGGCTCCCACGCGTTCCGTTGCCTCCCGATGAACACGACACATTCCGTTGCCTCCCAATGAACACGAAGCATTCCGTTGCCTCCCCATGGACACGACGCATTCCGTTGCCTCCCCATGAACACGACGATGACGCTGTTTCTCCGTTCTGACCCAGCCATGTACATGAGCCCTGGCCATACGTATGCGTGAGTAGGCGTTCGAGACCCTGCCCGTATGTACACATACGTTGCCGTTTTTTCTTTCTTTCACCCTGGCCGCTGTACGTACATGTACATGCTACATGCGTGCCTCTACTACGACACGTGCGCGCCTCTACTACGACACGCGCGCGCCTCTACATCGACCAGTATGTACGTACACGTTCGCGACCAGAATGACAACGCTACATACACTTCGACCAGGTGGGTCCCGACTGTCAGGCACTTCCTTGCCTACAAAGATGTAGCTGGTGGGTCCCAGCAGTCAGGGGGCAAATCATGTTGTTTTTTTGCCCGGACGCACTTCCTTGCGTGCGAAGGTGTAGCTGCTGGGTCCCAGCAGTCAGGGGGGCGAATCATTTTTTTTGTTCGAACACACTTCCTTGCGTGCGAAGGTGTAGCTGGTGGGTCCCAGCAGTCGGGGGGCGAATCGTTTTTTTCGGACGCACTTCCTTGCATGCGAAGATGTAGCTGGTGGGTCCCAGCAGTCAGGGGGGCGAATCGTTTTTTCCCGGGCGCACTTCCTTGCATGCGAAGATGTTGCTCGTGGGTCCCAGCAGTCAGGGGGTGGATCATTTTTTTCACAAAATACGGTGGCCCGTCCGGTGTGTCCCCACTGTCAGGTGGAGGAATAATTATTTTGCGCGTAATAAGGAGGCACTTCCTTGCGGCTGCCATGGACCCAGCTGTCAGCCTCTCCACGTACAGTCTACGTCCGATGGAAGTCATTACTTGACCACGTTGACCACATCGCGCCGAGAGCACCAGGGCGGTGGACGACGGCGAGGCCTAGGAAGGGGACGACGCAGAGCCGGGGAAGACGCGACAGTGGATGCACACGCGGAGAGGAGTACGAGGGTTCACTGGTTCGGCTGCGCTGCCGTCGCCGCAGAATAACAGGGGGTGTGGGTGAGTGGAGGGATGGCCTGGCCAGCGGTGGGAGTAGTAGGGGGCAGTGAGGCCTCCGCAGCAGCACAGCCGGCCACGGGAGGCAGGAGCAGGCGGCACGACCGGCGCTGATTTGGGCGGCTGGAGCAAGAAGACCAGAGGTGGAAGAAGCACGACGACCGTTGGATGGACATCGTACGGTCACTTCAGCTAGAATCGTTTATATTGACTAAGTTGACAAAGCCCTTGGTACGTTAACTTAGTAGGCCCACAGGTCAGCTTTCAAAACGGTGTGCCCCAGATGTCAGGGGGAGGAATCATTTTTTGGGCGGGTGAAGCTAGAATATCCGAGATTGAGGAAGAAGCATGACATCCGTTGGATGGACATCCAACAGCCACTGCTGCTAGAACCGTGTGTTGACAATAAGTTGACAAAGCCTTGCATACGCGTCAACTCTGTTTTTTTAGGGGACGCATCAACTTAGTAAGGCCAGAAGTGTGTGGCAGAGAACTTATAGCCCATTTGAGATTTGTAAGAATGTGTAGCCCATTTTTGAATTCTAATGGAATTTACTACAACCCATTTACAGTTTGTTAAAAGTACAACCCATTTCAACCAACCGTTCAAAACAGAATTCAATAAAATTTCCCACATTTTGATGGGATCCGAAATATTTTTATCCCGAAATTTCTAGTCAGATTAAATACAATTTCAATATAAATTTATATTACGTAAAAATCCAATGAAACATTGCGCTCGCAACAATTAATGAAATTAAAATTTTCAATATCCAAAAATAATATTTTATAAAGTAATCACGTGGTTGGTGCATTTTTTTATAGTTACTGCCTAGTTTTTATAATTACATCCCATTTATTATTTCTTAAAGCCCATTTTTTTGTTAAGCCTAATGCATCCCTCCTAGGAAAGATTTGCAGCCCAGCGGGGCGGAGAATAACAACTTGACCTTGCCTGGGTATTCCTAAAAAAAGTATAGCTGGGCTAGCCAATTTCAGCTTGAAAAAAAATTAATATCTGGGCTGGATATCTGGCCTGGGCTAGACGGGCCACAGCCCGCCCAGTTAATACCTGCAGCGATGTTTTCGTTGTTGTTCAGAGGAGAAAAATTAATATCTGGGCTAAACATCAAAAAACTCTGCAGTGCTCACACCTCAAAAACACAAATACTGCTCGAGCTGCTTGGTCCCAGCTGTCGGCCGCTTCTTGTGCAATTCTCTCGTTTATTGACTACTACATAGGTTGACAATGGTGTGGGACCGTGATGTCAGGAAACCAGGAGGAAGCAAATAAATTATAGTTATATATATATATAATAAGGAGGCACTTGCGTACGTGAGGCTATGGACCTGGTGGGTCCCCATTGTAATC
This sequence comes from Triticum urartu, assembly GCF_003073215.2. NCBI lineage: Eukaryota > Viridiplantae > Streptophyta > Magnoliopsida > Poales > Poaceae > Triticum > Triticum urartu. The sequence goes on from NC_053025.1 coordinate 37,444,468, forward strand.
CTCTCCAAGTAAAGTCATCTCCTCGCCTGCACGCGCTTTCCACTCGAAACAGTCAGCGCCGCCCGCCCTGCTTCCCGGTGCAGGTGATTGCTTCGCCTTCAAATGACACAAGTGCCGTCCGTCCGTCCATCTGCCGCCCACATTAATGATACACGGTTGCCGAGGCGGCTACTCCGGCGCCACACGTCCGTCCCTCCGCCCGCCCACCATTGCTATATAAACTGTTGCGCCAGCCATAGTCGCAGTCATCCGCATCCGTTCCCTTTCTCCTGTCCACACCACTACTGCCCACCATGGCTTCCTCGTGCTCCAGCGCTCTTCGGGACGGGCAGATGACGGACCACAAGAAGATGGCAGCCATTGCTGCCGGCCGGCAGGCAGCCGGAGGACGATGACGTCCCGATGGAGTACATGGTAGTCGATGATCCGGCGCCAACCCCCTCCTCCGCGCCATCCTCGCCAGTGCATTGCACCATGACCATCGGCGAGGCCCATGCCCAATATATGGACAGGGTGAGGCAGATGCATGAGGAGCAGTTCCGGGAGGCGCAGGCCGACGCCGCCTACAACCACCATCTCCTTCAGGAGCACCTGCAGGCGGAGGAGCAGATCGCCTCGGAGCGGGCGGGGCAGGAGGCGCTGCTTCACTCATACCGCTCCGCCCGCAAGGGCCGCCTCGAGCACTGGCGGTACCGCATGCAGGTGGCGGAGGCTGCGGCCGCCTACAAAGAGGCTAGCAAAGAGGGCGATGAAGCGGGTGAGGCGCTGTTTGGCGAGACCGAGGATGAGGCAGAGGACAATGCCGGCTCCGATGAGTCCCCGCTCCGCTGGCGTCGATGAGGCCCTGCTCCGCCGAGGCCCCGCGGTGCCAACAACGAGGCAGAGGACACCGCCGGCTCCGCAGAGGCCCCGCCCCACCAACAATGAGGCAGAGGACATCGCCGGCTCAGCCGAGGCCCCACCCTGCCGACAACGAGACAAAGGACATCACCGGCTTGGCCGAGGCCCCGCCCCGCTGCCAACGAGACCGCGCCACATAGAAAATGAGGAAGAGTAGAACATGGTAGGTCGCCGCCGCTCGGGTCCAAGTAAGGCCACCGCTGCTACCCTCCGGTTGAAGCCAAACTAGGCGGGTTGACCATTGATGGCCGGTTAGCTTCTTGGCGGCGATGTGGAGTCGGAGAGCTGCGCTGGAGAAGAACGCTGCTTCTACTTAACTGCTGGTGCAGTTGGCTGACTGACACGTGGGCCCAACAGGCCACATGTCAGTTATGCAACTGCACCTGCAGTTAAGTCACTGAAGCTTCTGTTCGGCTCAGCGGGGCACAGGTGGGTAGCTTCGGTTAATTAATTATACCTCTAGCGCACCCCTTTTTAGTTGAAGAATGTATGAAATGTAATAAAATCCAGCATGTTTATATGAAATCCGACCGTGTATGAATGAATTTATTTCGATTAGTTCGAATTCCTGTATCACTGGCATTGGATGAACATGCAAAACAATACGTACTAGCATTATTCCCAGGGTGAGCACCTCGTTTGCAGCAGTTTCACATATACTCCCTCCGGTCCTTTCTAGTCTGCATACAAGTTTTGTCTGCAGTCAAAGTATCTCTACTCTGACCAATCTTATACAAAAAAGTATGCACTTTCACAATGTGCGGAGTAAAAAGGAATAGAAGGAGTACAAAGAGTTTGAGCAGCTTTTTAGTGTTTCTGTACATTGCAATCAAACACACATGCCTGGCAATTCATAGAGAACATTCAAAACAATCGATGATTATGCATCTCAGCGACTCACATGTCATAGGCAATATTACTTCACAACTAAAGAATAAAGAAAAAAAATTGATCGACGCTGCTGACAGCAAAGGGCGTCCCATTCAAAAATATCAAATGCATGTCTTGCTAAAATCAATGAGAAAAATTTGACAAGGTTGTCCCATTCCAAAATATCAAATGCCTACGATTGTGGAATGGGCAGGGTTTGCCATCAGTTTGGACATTGACATGGCACCTCGTGCTAAATAAACCAGCTGTTCTTTTTGTGTAGTTCCACCAAAATCAACCAAATTCGCGCGTAGCTTGTATGATTCCGCCCTTATATGTTGCAACACCTTGAACTTATAGGCACCTCCTTTATTGTGGTGGAAATGAATGATTCGATGTATTCATGAACATTTTGTGCAGTTCCCATTGAAATCAAGCTGAGCACCCTATTTGCACAAATACAAAAAAGTGATTAGTATAAAGCAAACTGTACTATGAATTGACAGTTTCAACAGGCACATACATGGTCCATGTAGAGCACACTTTTAGAAAAATGGAACTCACCAGAAAGAATCCTAGAACAACATTGTACTCACGCATCACATAAAAAAATGGAGATTTGTCAGTCCTTCTGAGCTGAAGTTAGTTTGGTCTTGTGGGGAGTAATGTAACCATCCTTCAACTGCTCCTTCTGATGAGAAGATAGACAGGGCTTCTTCATCCTGGCATAATCGGAACTAGTCACTTCACGTACTCCATATTCTTCTTCAGAGGAAGATGATCCTGTTGTGCAAAGACAAGAGGACTACTAAATGCTAGCATCCCTGTTTGCTCGAAAAAAAGGAAAGGAAATATTTAAAACAACACAGATGAAACACTTCTCAAGGACAATACCACTTTTCCATGATAGTATCTAAACAGTAGCACAACACCAATAAAGATGACAAAGCTCAATCATATGGATGAAATCAGTGGGCGAGTACCAACCTTTGCTAGGAGGCTTATTGTGTAGAGAATACAGATGAAGCACTTCTCCGGAACCATCTATTGCTATCTACGGTGGTGGCCATGCTTACTATATACTTCTCGATTAGTTTAATGTTTCCAACATCTTCTTGTGCAGTTCCACTAAAATATATGGTATCTTCAAAGAAGATCCCTGTTTGCACAAGTAGAGATAATTACATATTACATTAAGAGTGGCATCAAATCAGTGGCAAAACAATTGGTTGTTACAGCCATAGCAATAAATTAAGATGCAAAACTATATCATTACTTGTGTCATCACAGTTCCAGTGCTTCATTACAGCACCGGGAGTTGATTTTTGTTTTTCTTCCGCTTGTTCTTCCCCTTCATCACTTGGTTCAATAACAGACAAGCTTCGCCTTCAATGTAAGATTTGGCATGTCAATTAGGGAGCACAAGTATAGTACTAAACTTAATTTTCTGATGAAAGTGGCAAAATACAGGCCAGCAGTTGTGAAATATCCTTATCTTACCTCAATGGGATATTACGGTGCACATACAGATTGGAAGTCTTGTCTCCATTTGTGCAGTTCACTAAAATCAAGCAACATTACATACAAATAGCACAACATATGAAAGCACACTACAGAATCATGTGAAAGAAGGCTAGTACCGACCTCTCATGATGCGGAATTCAAACAACTCACAAGAAGAAGATCTGAACCAAATTCGCCTTAACGGATAGGAAGTAATATCTCCTCTTGTGCAGTTCCACTAAGATCAAGCAATCAAGCAACATTGTCGGTGTGACATTTTGGTTGAACTGCACAAAACACTCTTAAAACAAAAGTGTTTTGTGCAGTGCAACAAAAGGTCACAATGGCAATGAGGTGAAGTAGATAACCCTGTTTACACAGAGGTGCAAAGGAAACAACTAGTGGTCAATAACGGTGGATGACACAGAAGCCAACAAAAAGAAGCATCTACCTTATCTAAATGGGAAAGAAAGCAAGACAGTAGCATTTCTCAAACGGTGGCATTGATTAATATTAACATAGAGATTATATTAACAATCAAATTTGTTAAACATGTAATTTGCTTTTAACTGTGGTATTGCATCAATTTTCCAGTGGCATTATTAGAGGGTGTTTGCTTACAGGGACATTTTGGTGTAGGGACTAAAAAAACTCTGTGTCAGTCCCATCTAAACCAAACAGGAGGGACTTTTAGGGACTAAAAGTGGGCATTTGGGACTAAAAAAAGAAGACCTCAAGGGAGTCTTTTTGGGACTTTTTCCAACAGTTGCCCCTGCCACGCATCACACCTTGTCTCTATTAGTTCATTACTAGGGGTAACATGGTCTTTTAGCATGTCATTTAATAACCTCTTGTCCATGTTTAGTCCCTGGAACCAAGCAGGTAGGGACTAGGGAGTTTTTAACCAAACAGGGCCTTAGATTAACAACAGCTAATGAGTTACACGGGACAGTGGACGCACCGTCACCATTTGCATCTACCGATGTACTATGGTCATGCACAGTCTGTTGCAACAAAGAACAAACAACCAAGGAGAATATTTGTGTTGGTCCCAGTTTTGTTATCTTTAGACACCTTTCCCTATGTGAGTGCAGCAAATCTAGTCCTGCTCAAACTCTACAGCCTTGCCCCTTCCTTTCCTTTTTGAAATAGTACTTTCGCCCCTTCCTTTCCTCTTTGAACCACATCCTAGATTTATGCGATACAAATTTCCCACTACTTTCCCCCATTCCTTTCCTCTTTGAACCATGTCCTAGATTCATGCTATACAACTTCCCCCCTTCATTTCCTCTTTGAACCACGTCCTAGATTCATGCTATATACTCCCTCCGTTCCGAATTACTTGTCGCAGGTATGGATGCATCTAGATGTATTTTAGTTTTAGATACATCCATTTCCGCGACAAGTAATTTGGAACGGAGGGAGTACAACTTTTCCCACTACTTTCCCCCACTCCTTTCCTCTTTGAACCACGTCCTAGATTCATGGTATACATGCAGCTAGAGTAATGCATGTGGAGTAAGTAAATTATACCTTCAGGTTCTTGGGGCGTGGTTTGGTGGGTGACGGGACGGCAGGGAAGAAGAAGGGGTCGAAGGCCCTCTCGCGCCGCCGCTGGGTGGAAAGTGAACAGCTGCGCCGGTAGTCCCTCGCTGACGGCGACAACATTAAGCCTCCTTCCCTTCCCGGTGGATGGATCCTGCCGGCTCTTTGAGCAGCAGTGAGGGGAGAGAGAGGCCAATGAAGTCTTGTTTAGATCTGGAGAGGGCGAGAGTGTGTGAAGAGAGCAACTACAAGCGCTGAGGCTCCAGCGGGAGAGGGCGAGAGAGTGTGAAGAGAGCAACTACAAGCGCTGAGGCTCCAGCGGGAGAGGGCGAGAGAGTGTGAAGAGAGCAACTACAAGCGCTGAGGCTCCAACGTGTATATATATACTGGAGAGAGAGTGTGAAGCGTGCAAACCCTAGAAAACATTTTGACCAGTCAAAGAATCCTCCTGGCACAAATTATGCTCAAGTGTAGTTATCGAACCCGAGACCTCAAGTTTGATGAGCGAACAGGCTAACCAGCTACACAACCCTCCCGTTATGTTCAACGAGAGGGAAATAACCTTTTATACATTCCTGCATTCGTGTGACAAGCATGCCGTGTTTTTTGTGTGTGTGGGAGTCATTGGGATTTCAATCATAATCGTGTCATGTGGCTTTGGTGGTAAGACTATCCACAGTGGTGCAGAAATAATGCAGCCTTAGTCACCTTACCTCTCTCCACGTAGTACGTTGGGTCCCACCAGTCAGAGGGTGAAACAAACAAATTAATAAGAAAAATTAAAAGCGCCAGCGGTGTATCTTACCTCACACATCTCGCTACTGCTCGGGAACACTGTCCAATTGATCCCTCTGTTCGCTCACGTACTATTTTAAGTGAATCCTTATTATAACATGCACACAAATTTTGGGCACTTGTATTCGACTTAAGTCAGTGTGCCACCGTATCTCGTATACTTACTACTCCCTCCGTCTAGGTGTAATAAGTCACGTTAGAAGGTGCAACGGGACCAAGGTGCGTGCGTGTGTGTGTGTGTGTGTGTTTAACAGCATGTGTGTGTTAGAGAGAGCGACAGATCGACCTACTCCTACAGAGAGATGTTGTGTAGTGTACGATTTTAGCCGCGAGAGTCGGTGCATCCTCTCGTTTCCGGGCGTGTCCGGTAGGGACATGCGGACAGCTGCCACGCCCGCTCCTGACCAGCCTGGCCCACCCAAAGCCCCTCCATCGCCCGCGCGCGCTTCCCGCCCGAAACGGTCAGCGCCGCTCCAAAGAATCGGTGCCGCATTCATGCCCGGGCAGAGCGGACGCGACCTCTCACTGGCGCAAGAGTGATGGTTGCTTCGTCCGTCCAACTTACTGCTGGGTCTATGTGATTTGACGGCTCATTGGTCTTTATTACTGAGGTGGTAGGACTGCTGGATGTCCCACGCTTTCGGCGAAAGGAGGTATATACTACTACTAGATTACAATTTTCTCCATTCTTACAGCGGAGGCATGCAAGAGCAGTGAAAACACGCAGGCTCAGTGATTACATGGCCCACCTCACACTATCACCGTGCGACACCTAACTCTTTACATAGTACTCCCTTCCTAAATATTACTAGATGAGTCCCCGCGCGTTGCCGCGGAACAGCGGTATATCTCTCTGCGCAAAATTATCGATTTCATAGAACAAAAAACTCTATAACCGCATGACAAATGTGGTAGCCAAACTAAATAAACTCCCATCATCATTTAGATCATCCCACGTAAGGAAAAAAGATCAGCCAACTCCTACTGCATAATGGGATTATATTTTTCTTTTTGACATGTTAATGGGACTTAAAAGCTCACTTACATGCATGCTACCGGTGCATGCTTGCATGCAGACATGTTGATGTGATTTAAAACCCACTCACATGCATGTGCCACGGTATTTCTGCATGCTTGCATGTGGCTTAGTGCGGAGCCTCTCAACGTCTAGATCAGACGGCTATTATGGACTGATTTACTTCATCTAACGGCTACATCAATTTTGATGATGTGGCTCAAGGAGAGGATAGAGAATTCCTAGTAGTGGGGGCTAGCTATTACTAGTAGATAAGTCTTTGTAGAGATTCCACTACATACGGAACGAAATGAATGAATCTACACTTAAAATGCATCTATATATATCCGCATGTGGATCATGGTGAAATCTCCACAAAGACTTATATTTAGGAACGGGGGAGACGGCATACTAAGCAAGCTTCTCCTCGTTCTGCGAGTTGACGGGACACATCAAAAGTACTCCAGTGTATAGAGCCTTGCCTCTAAGGTAGGCCCCACATGGTTTGCCTCTTTTTTTAACATAACACGTCAAGTCGCAATTTGTTTGTTCACCCGTGGTAGATGATCCTCCCTCCACCAAGTGGACAACCAGTACACGTGGCAAATTACCACATGGGCTGCCTTTTTCGTACAGAAATGAGCTCCACCGTGTACCCCCACGTGTGTGGTTGGGAAAGAGACGGGAGTATGTGTGTCATGCATGCACCTCTTCTCTTTGTGCACGTCCCCCACCTACGTGGGTGTGTGTGAGAGATACAAACCGCGTTCGTGAGTGTTTTTTGTTTTGGGGTGGGGGTTGATGTCGTGAATTATTTGTGGGAATATGTGTCGATGACATCTCAAACAAAATTGTGCATGTAATGTGTGTGAAATAGACGCCTATCCATATCATACATAGAGGGTCGGGCAATCCACGAGAAGAGAGGGATGGGTCATAGCTATCGATGGAGTCCAAGAGAGGATCAAGTGGGTGGGTGCGAGATCGATGAAGAGAGCCAACGAAATTGTGTGTGTGCAAGTCAAAGAGATAGGGCGACTGGCCTACCGGATTGTTAGAGGACACATGTCAAGTTTGTGTGTGGCAGGGAGACTAGAGCGCTCGATGTATCGGTGTGTGTGGGGGGTGGGGGTGGGGGGAGAGGTAGGCAGAGGCCTAACTATAGAGGTAGAACGACTCGTATATGTGTTAAGAAGGAGAGACCCGGCTATGTCTTGAGGGAGATCAGTCTACATCCATACATAACTGAAGGACGGGAAATATGATGGGACATAGAGAGAGAGAGGAGAGAGAGAGGGAGGGAGAGGGAGGGAGAGGGGTAGAGTGCTGGATGGGTGATGGAGTTGCTTCTCGAAGATGGTGGGAGAGGCCTACAACACAAACTGAGGGTGGAACTGCAATGTTATCAGTAAGAGTGGGGATGTGTTTCTGTGTGTGCCTGTGCGTGATAGATCTATCGAGACGCATCCATGGATGATGAAGGGGAACCATGTGTTTGGTAAGCAAATCTAACTAGATCGGTAGATCAATTGTTGTTTGTCTGAGGAAGGGAGACACACAACTAATGAGGTAGATCGATTGACGTGTGGGTAAAAACGAGTAGCTATATGTATAGCGAGAGATCGGTCGGTGTACGTCCATTTCTTAGAGGCAGATAAGGCCCAGCGAGATGGATAGACAGAGAGAATGGAGCTAGGAGGTGGTGCGAGAGGCCCAACTACTAGCTAGATAGGGGGAGGAATGTGCGGTTGTGAGATCGATGAAAAGAGGGGCGAGAGTTTACATGTGTGTCTGACCATATGAGAGACACGAGGCAAGGGCACATAAAGGAGGAGATTGAAGGTGTGAGTGTGTGTATTTTGTAGGCGGGCATTGCTGGAAAGGTTTATCGATTTGTGTGTGTCGGAAAGGAGTTGTGGAGACTCTGGGAGAACGACCTAAAGAAAAAAATAAATGTGCCCGATGTATAGAATGCCGAGGGAGGGGGAGGGCGAGGAGGGCGTGTGCATGCACGAGAGAAAGTTAGTGGTAGCTCCAAAGGTTAGAGGATTGTGTGGGTGTAACTAACAAAGATCATAATTTGATATGAAAGCACATTCATATATTTGAATAGGATATCATAGTGTTTTAAACATTGCATGCATGAATGTAGCGGTGATACACATGTTGTGCACATGTTATACCATAATGTGATAATGCATGGCGTTTGCAACTCACAGCTAAATGCCGAACAATCTAAACCATACTATACATCAAACAATCTCACATTTTATTTGAATTTGTGATAATGTGTGGCGTTTGCAGCTTACAACTAAATATCGAACAATCTAAAAAATACTATATATCGAACATTCGCACATTTTATTTGAATTTGTGGTAATGTGTGGTGTTTGCAACTCACATCTAAATACTTGTAGGCGTAGGGGGCGGGGCACCATACATAATGTGATAAACACATCTATACCTACTAATAAAACAAGGTGTGTTTCGCCAATTTTTTCATCCGTTCATCCATATTATCAATTATACTTTTGAGATTTTAACTATCCAAGGTGGTACTAATAGTTTCTGTCCGTGCGATTTTATTCCTGTCAGTTCTCATGGGCCTTTTTTTGTTTGTACGTCGTTCTGGGCCGCACACACCTGGTTCAGGGGAGAAAAATATTGTGCGGGCCGAACAAAAAATAATAGGCATATGGGGTTTCAAACTCATGACCTGACCAACTCGTTACGGCTGCTGCCACCTGAGATACATAATAGTTGTGTTATATTGTTCGTTCGTCGTAGTATTAATTAGTACCACATCGCTCTTATACACAAAAACCAACCAATTTATATACATAGATAAATTGCTTGAACATCAGTGAGCCACCTAGGTAAAAGTGGAAAGCCATCCCGTAATAAGGAAGGAAATAAAAAAGGAAATGACGTGGAAGGGAAGTGAATACAGTAGGAAGGGAGAGATTTGAGATTTGAATTTAATGTCCAAAATAAAGAAAGAAAGGAGGCATTCGGAATTGGATGTCGAAAAATAAAGAAGGAAAGGAGGGAATTCCGGTACGATGAAGAAAAAGATAGAAAAGTGGGGAGCCATCCCGTAATAAGGAAGGAAAATGCTTAAAGAAGGAAAGGTGGTATTTAATGTTTGACAGTGAAAAATAGGAAAGTGGGAAACCTCCGCACTATAAGAAGGAAAGACAGAAAAATAAAGAGCCCGCATGTATATTATTACCCGCCCATACGTAGTATACCCCGTCCATGAATGTAGCTCGAGGATTAGTACAAAACAATGAGCTACACATGGCGTCAGGCAAGTGGAATGTTGACGTCAAATTAACTCAAGTGCCCATGCAAAAAAGGAAAAACTCAAGAGCAAATTATGTTAAGATTGTTTACCTGCAAATTATGTTGTCTAAATCACAATAAAAAGTGTTCACACGTACAATATTTTTCAGAGAATTAAATAAAAAAGAGCCACAGTTAAAAGTAGGTGCTTGATTGTTGCTTTAAAACAATAGATTTCTCAAATGCGCACGTTGAAATGTGATTGTATAGTCGCATGCAATGATTGATTTATGACATAAGGGCCAACTTCCGTCTAATAATATATACACATCAATCTTTCTCCCGATGCAAAATGGTTAAACTTTCCTTTATACTAGAATTAAGCTTTTTCTATATCTTCATGTCATAGGAGTCATAGTTTTCTTTGTCTTTTTAGATAGCTCACCATCCATGCTGAATGGCTAGGAGTTGTAGTTTCACATCATCTACACACCTGACGCAAGTAAAATTAACTTGCAAAAAGTAATAAAACCTAACAACTTTTGCAAGTTTGACAAAATTTTGCCGCAAAAACAAACAAGAATCTAGATATTTATATTTTACTTTTAGTGAAACAACTTTAATTTCACAATGTTACTAGAGATGAGGGTAATCTTATTTGTGACGTTTGTCCGAGTTGAATGCAAAAGATGGCACATAGTGGCACGCGGTGCAGGTTTTGTGTTTTCATTTACCCGTCATCAAAGTACAAAGAGTCGGACTTGGATTCTATGTTGTCTGCGACACAAACTCCATACTTTTCTCTATTATATTAGCCATGGATTAAGGATTTTTGTACAACGCTCCTAATATTATTAGACACAAATAGTGCTATGCTACACAGTCCCTAAACCTAACGAACACTGGTTCATGGAAATTTGTGTTGCCTTAGTAGCGAAGCAAATACATTGTACTAAAATGGAATTAACTATTTTTTTATAATGCGAGATTTATTGGGCATCACTGAGCAACGCCAAAAAAGACGTGAAGAGATCCTCAAAACCAGGAAGATATTTCAGTGAGTTAAATTGCACACACCTTTCCTACACTTACAAAATACTTTCATGTTTATGTTTTTGCGCAACATATAATTTAGTGGCAGCGTGGAGGATTTCAAAGAGATTGTTGATGTCATAATGTCTGGTTATGGTCCTGGGAGGAGGAGGGTCTTGAGCCATTGGGTTAGGGCGGTGCGGTGTTTTTCTCTCCCATTGCAACACACGGGCATTTGTGCTAGTTATACATATGAGACATGGTTTAGATTATGAAGATGTAGCTAGAGCTAGAAATGTAATGTGATTTGAAATCAAAATAAAGTGGATTAAAAAAATCTAGTTCAAGTTCATATAGTACACATAGTTCATATGTAACTCGAGACTAATCATGTGGTGAGCTATGAAGATAATACACAAACGATGATTTAACTTGACAATAATGATGATTGTAGATCTTATTAAAACAAAGAAACGAGTTCAAATGCTTTGACTTCACAACAATCATTACTGTAGATCTTATTCACATAGAGAAACGAATTCAAATTTAGTTCATATTGAAGCGGTAGTATATATGTTTGGAATGCACTAAAACGTTCATTTGAGTAGTAGGTTGCATGCATTATACACGTAGCGAAATATTTTAATTGAACATAACATGAATTCAAAAAAGTTTTGAATGACATTTGTAGTGCGCATTGATTTGGTACAGTACACGTTAGGCTTGTCCGAAAATTTCAACCCGCACCTTGTTAGCCTGAAATATTTAAGATATATCTTTGTCTCGTTGTGCTCCGACAACTCCCTCCATCTCAACCCGCACCTTGCTATTTCGAAACTACAACGCGCGTGAAAACTCCCACCTCTTGTGAAATCCTGACACGCGAAATGCCCGTGGTACCCCTGAACCGAAAGAACCGGCTCAAATCGGTGGGGGTACTTTCGTAACTTACCCCACATTTCGTACAAGCGCGTCTCTAAGCCATGGTTCCCCACTGCCATCCCATCTGCCCACCCATTCGTACACCGAGGCCGTGAAAACCCGCGACGAAACCCCACACCCTGCACCGTCCGCAACCCAGTCGGAGCCTCTTCCCTGATGACGTCGTCCACATCAACACCTCGACGTCCCTCATCCACCGTACCGGATGAGGATCCGTCGTCGATCTCATCGTCCCGCCGGTTCAGCCACCCCGTCCTCCACCTCCAAGGAGCTGCCCCGACATTCCCCTCGTTTTTCGTGCCACTGAAAAGTGCAACTATCCCTAGGTGGTTTTGGTAATTCATAACAACATATAGCTCATTGAGCTAATGCTATTCCAAGATGATTATTTCAGGAAAGCTCAATGATTGGCATGGCATGGATGTGAAAGTGGAACCCTCAAAATGCTAAGGACAAAGGATTGGCTCAAGCTCAAAAGCTCAAGACTCTTCATTTTATATTTTAGTGATCCAAGATCACATTGAGTCTTTAGGAAAAGCCAATACTATCAAGGAGGGATGAGGTGTTGCTTAATGAGCCTCTTGCTTCATGTGCTTAGTGATATGCTCCAAAACCCTCAACTACTTTCCCATATCCACATATGACCTAAACCCTAAGCCAAACTCGGTCCTACCGATTCTTCCTATCCGGCGCCACCGAGTATTTGTCATAAGCCACTGCCAAACCCTAGCAATTCGGTTCTACCGATAGGGATCTCGGTCTCACCGAGATGGGGTTGCAAACTCTCTGTTTCCCTTTCGTAACTTTTCGGTCTCACCGAAAGAGCGAATCGGTCCCACCGAGATTGCAATGTAAACTCAGTGTTTCTTTTGTAACTTTTCGGTCTCACCGAGTTCCACTCGGTCTCACCGAAAGAGCAAATCGGTCCCACCGAGTTTGCCTGACCAACTCTCTGGTTAGCTAATTACCAAAATCGGTCTCAACCGAGATTACGTTATGCCCAAACCCTAACCATATCGGTCCTACCGAGTTGCATGTCAGTCCCACCGAAAATCACTAACGGTCACTAGGTTTACATTTTCGGTCCGACCGAGTTATTGATTCGGTCCCACCGAGATTGGAAAACTGTGTAACGGTTGGATTTTGTGTGGAGGCTATATATACCCCTCCACCTCCTCTTCATTCGATGAGAGAGCCATCAGAACACACACATCATTCCAACTCATATGTTCTGAGAGAGAACCACCTACTCATGTGTTGAGACCAAGATATTCCATTCCTATCATATGAATCTTGATCTCTAGCCTTCCCAAGTTGCTTTCCACTCAAATCTTCTTTCCACCAAATCCAAATCCTATGAGAGAGAGTTGAGTGTTGGGGAGACTATCATTTGAAGCACAAGAGCAAGGAGTTCATTACCTACACACCATTTGTTACTTCTTGGAGAGTGGTGTCTCCTAGATTGGCTAGGTGTCAGTTGGGAGCCTCCGACAAGATTGTGGAGTTGAACCAAGGAGTTTGTAAGGGCAAGGAGATCGCCTACTTCGTGAAGATCTACCGCTAGTGAGGCAAGTCCTGTGTGGGCGATGGCCATGGTGGGATAGACAAGGTTGCTTCTTCGTGGACCCTTTGTGGGTGGTTGCTTCTTCGTGGACCCTTCGTGGGTGGAGCCCTGTGTGGACTCGCGCAACCGTTACCCTTGGGGTGGAGCCCTGTGTGGACTCGCGCAACCGTTACCCTTCGTGGGTTGAAGTCTCCATCAACGTGGATGTAGGATAGCACCACCTATCCGAACCACGGGAAAAACATCCGTGTCTCCAATTGCGTTTGAATTCTCCAAACCCTTCCCTTTACATTCTTGCAAGTTGCATGCTTTACTCTCCGCTGCCAATATACTCTTTGCATGCTTGCTTGAATTGTGTGATGATTGCTTGACTTGTCCTAAAGTAGCTAAAATCTGCCAAGAACTAAAATTGGGAAAATGTTAAGTTTTTATTTGGTCAAGTAGTCTAATCACCCCCCTCTAGACATACTTTCGATCCTACAAGTGGTATCAGAGCTTTGGTCTCCATTTGCTTGATCTCCATAGCTTTTGGTGGTCATAGCCTTGGTTTCACAACCTAGGAGAGTATGGCGTCTAGCGAGGGAAATTATCACCGTAGAGGTCCTTACTTTGATGGTACTAACTTTGCTAGTTGGAAGCATAAAATGAAAATGCATATTCTTGGACATAACCCCGCCGTTTGGGCTATTGTATGTGCTGGCTTGCAAGGTGACTTCTTTGATGGGAGAGAACCAAACCGTGAAGCTACCGCGGATGAGTTGAAGATGTTGCAATACAATGCTCAAGCTTGTGATATTCTCTTCAACGGATTGTGCCCCGAAGAATTCAACAAAATCAGCCGTCTTGAGAATGCAAAGGAAATTTGGGACACTTTGATTGATATGCACGAAGGTACCGACTCCGTCAAGGAATCCAAGTTGGATGTGCTTCAAAGCCAACTTGACAAGTTCAAGATGAAGGATGGTGAAGGTGTCGCTGAAATGTACTCTAGGCTTGCTCTCATCACAAATGAGATTGCCGGCTTAGGAAGTGAAGAGATGACCGACAGATTCATCATCAAGAAGATTCTAAGAGCCTTGGATGGAAAATATGATACCGTGTGCACATTGATCCAAATGATGCCCAATTACAAAGATCTGAAGCCAATGGAGGTGATTGGAAGAATTGTTGCTCATGAGATGTCACTTAAGGATAAAGGGGAACTTCACAACAAATCAAGTGGTGCCTATAAAGCCTCATGTGAAGCCCCTACATCATCAAGTGAGAAACTAGACTTCAATGAAGAATTGAGCTTAATGGTGAAGAACTTCAACAAGTTCTACAAGAGTAGGAGCAAAGATAGAAGCTTCAAGTCAAGGTCCTACAATGACAAAAGATCTTCTAGTCGAGAGCGAAACTGCTACAATTATGGAAGACCCGGACACCATTCCAATGAGTGTACGGCTCCCTACAAGAGAAGAGAAGATTCTCCAAGAAGAAGAAGCAAAGAATCACCACCAAGAGAGAGAAGGAGTAGAGATGATCGTTATGAACAAAGATACTCACAGAGAAGCAAGGATTCGGAAAGGAAGGAAAAATCGTCAAGGAGCTACACAAGACGAAGACATCAAGCTCATGTTGGTGAATGGGTATCCGGCTCCGACTCCGACAGCCACTCCGAGAGAAGTTATCACTCCGACTCCGAAGATACTCAAGATGAAGGTGTTGCCGGTCTAGCACTTGTGTCAACCAACTCCTACGACATATTTGACTCACCAAATGAAGGAATTGGAAGATGCTTCATGGCCAAAGGTCCTAAGGTAACACACCCCGAGTATGTTGATTTCAATAGTGATGAAGATGACTTGTTAGGTGATGATTTTCTTGGTGACAACTCTAGTGATGAATATTATGATGAAAGACCAATTAATCATGCTAATCAAGATAAAACGAATGACAATGATAAGGAGAAGATTGAGGCTCTAACTAAAGAACTAAACACTCTTAAGTTAGCTCATGAAACTATCTTCAAAGATCATCGAGAACTTTTAAGAGCTCATGAGAAATTACGCTTTGAAAAGCTCAATCTTGAGCAAGAGCATGAGTTCTTAAAGGCAATCAATGATGATCTCCGCAAGAAAAGTTCTTCTTACATTGCCAATCATTTACTCTTATCTACTTACATGCCTCAAGTCAAGTCTAGTAACAAGAAAGATTCTTCCTCTAGCAGTAACAATGATCATGTTAAATCCAATATTGTTGCTTCTAGTAGTTCTCTTGATTCCACTAATGATTCTCTTAGCCAAGTTACACTTGAGCAAGAAAATAGTTTATTGAAGGGAATTATAGAGAAAGGAGTGTACAAAAGCCTTGCCGGGAGTAAGCAATTCGAGGAAATTGTGCGCAAGCAAGGAATGCACCGGAAGAATCAAGGTGTTGGTTTTGAACGAAAGTTCAATGCCAATGGAGTTGAGTGGGAAGAAGATCAATACCCCAAGACAAAGTTTGTCCCTCAACAAGAGAAGCATGATGCTTCTTTCAAGGGGACACAAGCTCAAGATGATCTTCCACCACAAGGCTACAAGCAAAAAGGCAAGGACAAGCTTCAAGAGGAAATTGATGCATTTGAAGAAGCTCCTAAGACCTTAGTCAAGTGGATTCCCAAGACTACTTCAAGTTCCACTTCATCAAGTATGACTACAACTCCAAGGATTCCCATCAAGATGATGTGGATCCAAAAGAAGAAGAACTAGAGAGTTCTTGAGGGTGACTCCGCCAACATACTTCACTCTTATCATTTTGGCAAGAACAAGTGCAATCAACTTCCACATCGTGCACTAGTTCAAGGAGTCACAAACCCTCTTGTTGGTAAGACAAGGGACAAGGTAACCTAAAAGTTTTCATGGACATCATCTTTTGTGTGCATCACTCTATGTCTATGGATATCCTTGTTTGTTCCTTGTGGGACTAACCCATGTAGGTATTGAAAGTGCAATTCACTCAAATGGATAGCTCCAAGTGATCTACATCAACATTGAGCATCCACATCTTCAACATCTACATGAAGTCATCATCGACAAAACCCAAGGTTAGTTCATCCCTCTTAGGGGGGATATCACATCTAGGGGGAGCTTTACTCTAAGACTTGAGCTAAAGCAACTCTAAAGATGTGAACACAACAATGCTTTATGTAAAAGTGGTAACCCCACTTGAGCTTAAACGATGAGTATGACCTATGATCAAGTGCTCTCACTTGACTCCTAAGTCAATATACTCATATATAGATGACCTAGTCATGGAAAATTGCTTGATAGATGCTAGAATTGGTTGTGCATGCCTTGTCACATATTTCATTTGCCATCTTATTGTGTGAGCATGCTGGTTGCATATTTTACTCATTCGAGGACATCCACTTGTTGTTTTGATTGTTCGGCTTTATTTCTTTTTGCCAAGTGGATGGACAAGAATGCCTAAGAACCTCCTCTAGCTATCTATGCTTTTCTTGTCTCAAACTCTATTCATGCTGCATCACAAAATTTGATCAAGTCAGATTCGAACCACTCTATGTGAGGAGCTCTCGGAGTCCCCGATTCGTCATAGACTTAAACTTCCAAAACCTCTTTATGATTCTCGGTTTGACCGATACTCCACTTTCGGTCCTACCGAGATCATTAAGTTGATCTAGGTTTTCGATCTCGGTGCAACCGATTTGAACATTTCGGTCACACCGAGTTTCAGTAACTGCACGCAGTTATGAATCTCGGTGCCATCGAGTTGTTCCACTCGGTCACACCGACAGGGTCGGGCTATATATAGTCACGGGCAAAATTTTGGAAATTTCTCTGAACCCCTTCGCCCGCGCGATAGCCTGCTCTGCCAACGTGGTCTCCGGATCGTCTTCTCGCCGCCAGCCGCCTCCAGTCGCTGGTCTCCGTCGCCGTCAACGGGAATTATGCCCCGCCGTAGCAAGTCCCCGCCGAACTAGGGTATGGACTTGATCTTTGTGCTATTCTCCAATCTGATTCCTAGCACATTGTGTTCTTCATGATTCTTGCCACGATTGAAACACTCCTATCCAGTCAAAACGCTCATAGATTAGGTTTGATTTGAAAATTCTAGGTTTAGGTTTCCGCTGAAACCATCTCCGACCCACCGAGTTGAAAAACTCGGTCCCACCGATTTGGCTTATGCCATTGCACAAGTGAGACTCGGTCTGACCGAGAATTACTTATCGGTGTGACCGATTTTGGAACTCTGTGAAACCCTAGCAGTCTCGGTGCCACCGAACTGTGACTCGGTCCAACCGAGTTCACTAGTTTAGGTTCCAAAACTGCTTCGGTATCACCGAGTTTGAAAATCGGTAGATCCGAGATGATTTTAGTGGGAAACTAAAACTAAGTTTTTGGATCATTCTTTTTGCAAAAATCTCTGCATTTTGTGATGATCATCCTTTCTACCTCATCTATAATCTGTTCACAGGGTCAGCAGTCAGTTTGCAGCATGTCTGATCAAAGTGATAGCCAGAATGTGTCAGAACAGCAAGTGGTGATGAGTGAGGGCACTAGTCCCTCAAGTTCTTCAGATGAGGGCAGCAGGAGCACCCCTAGCAACTTGCCAAAGGCTGCCATGAGACAGAGGAAGAAGAGGACTTCAGATTCCGAAGATGAAGACTATGTGGCAGAGGAAGAGGCCACTTCCAAGAGAGTTGAGCCAGTTCAAGGCACTAAGCTAGGCCTGAAAATCAAAAGGCCAGCAGGCAGGCAGCCAATGTCAAAGGCCAGAATGTCAACTGAGAAGCCCATAGAGCCAGTTGCAGCTGAGAGCAAGAAAATAAAGGAAAGAGTGAAGAAGACTGTGGCTAGAGTGCTTGGCAAAGCTTCCATCATGGAAGAGGAAGAAGAAGAAGAGGTAGCTGCACCAGCACCCAAGGCACCCAAGCTAATGGGAGATGCCATAAAATCAGGGGGAGCTGCTTCCAAGGCCAAGCCAGCTCCAAAGCCAAAGCCAAAGAGGAACACAAGAAGCATCCCAGCAGCTGAGAAGAACAAGGCCCCAGTGCCTGAGACTGTTGCTGAAGAAGAGGAAGAGAATGTCCTGAGAAAGCTCAAGCCCAAGATCCTAGACCACAACGATGCTCATCCTGTGGCTGAGGACATGAAGCTCAGGAGAGATTCAGGACTAAGGAAATGGAGAGAAGCAGACCCGTATGCTTCAAGGAGAAGGACAGCAGTCGACTACATGTTTCACACCAAGGAGCAGCAGGATTTTTATGAGACAGTGCTGCTAGATAAGAAGCCCATTGTCTGTGATATGCGATGGGTTGATTGGACATACATCAAGGACAATGAGGAGCACTATCCTGGAGTGCAAGACAGCTTCATAGCTTGTGGAGTAGCTGACTTTGTTGGGCAGAAGCTCATAAAGTGGAACGAGGAACTCATCATGCAGTTCTACTCCACAGCACATTTTTATCCAGATGGGAGGATCACATGGATGTCTGAGGGTACAAGGTACCAATCCATAGTTGCTGAGTGGGCACAGATCATTAATGCCCCAGAGGAGCAAGATGATGACTTGGATATCTATGCCAAGAAGAAAATGGACCACAACTCAATGTCAAATATGTACAAGGAGATCCCAAATGAAGCACTTGATACCTTCAAGTTTGGCTCAGTACATTACCTTCTGTCAGGGCTCCCGACGATCATTTGGATACTAAGGCACACCTTACTGCCCAAGTCTGGAGATCACAAGATGATCAGAGGCCATTCTATCAACTTGCTACATGTGTTTGATGTGCCTCAGAAGTTCAAGGTGATGAGCCTCATAGTGGAAACAATCAAGAGGACTGCAGCAGACCAGAAGAGGAGCTGCGGATATGCCCCTCAGATTCAGGCGCTCATCAACTCCAAGATGGGCACGGGCATATATTTATTGGATAAGGAACATTTGCCCATCCGTCTAGATTTTGAGAACTATGAAGTTGTGATGACTGAGAACGAGCCATCGTCTGCACAAGCTTACGTAAAGAAGGAGAAGGCGAGGAAGGAGAAAGCTACCAAGATGCCAACTCAAGAGGAGGCATCTGAGTATTTCTTGAAGACTAAACAAGAGCAGCTTGGTTACTTGATTGCATCCACGCTGAGGATTGAGCAAAGTCTGGCCACCCTCACTCAAAATCAGCAGAGCCTAGAGAGAATCATGGAACAGAAGTTCTATGACTTGGATGTCAAAGTAACGGAAGTTCAGTCTGCAGTGGAGCAGCTCTAGGAGGACATGCAGGAGAGGAGAGGCAGGACTACTACTCATGCCTTTGCCAGAGTGCCAAGAGGTCCAAGGTCGTCTGCCGTGCCAGTTGCTGACACAAGAGCCACCACCTCAGCACCAGCCACAGCCTCAGTTCCACCAGCTCCAGCATCTACTTCAGCTCCAACTCCAGCGTCTACTTCAGCGTCTACCGAAGCCTTCGTCCTTGGAGTGATCCGGACTCCACCACCACCTGAAGATCAAGCCTGAGCGTCGATCTAGTGCTATGCATTTTCTACGAACTTTTTGGTAACTTGTTGCCAAAGGGGGAGAAGATGTATAGATCATAGGCTTCGAGAGAGAGAGTGTTGCTTTTCTCTCTTGCTTTATTTGGTGGTTTTTCAAACTTGTTTGCTTTTGAGTGCTTGAGATACTATGCTTGTGAGACATTGATGATCATGTGTTTGATCATAAGCTACACTTAATGTTTGCTTAATGCTATTATCCTATCTATCTTATGTGATCATTCACTATTCTTGGTGATGAGTGCATGTATTTCATTCTTATCATTTTAAGCACTCCACCAAGATGTATGTGACATGGAAAAGTAACCCATGACTCTAACTCATTGTGCATTTGCAGTCCAAAGCAAATTTTAAATATGCACAAATTTATGGGGAGCTCTTACTTATCACATACTTCTCAAAGCGACGATATATTTCATGCTTATTATCATTTGTCGAAGCTTTGATCTATATGTTGTCATCAATTACCAAAAAGGGGGAGATTGAAAGTGCAATTGAAAGTGCAACTATCCCTAGGTGGTTTTGGTAATTCATAACAACATATAGCTCATTGAGCTAATGCTATTCCAAGATGATTATTTCAGGAAAGCTCAATGATTGGCATGGCATGGATGTGAAAGTGGAACCCTCAAAATGCTAAGGACAAAGGATTGGCTCAAGCTCAAAGCTCAAGACTCTTCATTTTATATTTTAGTGATCCAAGATCACATTGAGTCTTTAGGAAAAGCCAATACTATCAAGGAGGGATGAGGTGTTGCTTAATGAGCCTCTTGCTTCATGTGCTTAGTGATATGCTCCAAAAACCTCAACTACTTTCCCATCCACATATGACCTAAACCCTAAGCAAACTCGGTCCTACCGATTCTTCCTATCCGGCGCCATCGAGTTTCACTTGTCATCAGCCACTGCCAAAACCCTAGCAATTCGGTTCTACCGATAAGGGATCTCGGTCTCACCGAGATGGGGTTGCAAACTCTCTGTTTCCCTTCGTAACTTTTCGGTCTCACCGAAAGAGCGAATCGGTCCCACCGAGATTGCAATGTAAACTCAGTGTTTCCCTTTTGTAAACTTTTCGGTCGAGTTCCATGGTCTCACCGAAAGAGGAAATCGGTCCCACCGAGTTTGCCTGACCAACTCTCTGGTTAGCTAATTACCAAATTCGGTCTCACCGAGTTTGTGTAATCGGTCTCACCGATTACGTTATGCCCAAACCCTAACCATACCGGTCCTACCGAGTTGCATGTCGGTCCCACCGAAAATCTCTAACGGTCACTAGGTTTACCTTTTCGGTCCGACCGAGTTTAATGATTCGGTCCCACCGAGATTGGAAAAGCTGTGTAAACGGTTGGATTTTGTGTGGAGGCTATATATACCACCCCACCTCCTCATTCATGGAGAGAGCCATCAGAACACATACACAATTCCAACTCATATGTTCTGAGAGAGAACCACCTACTCATGTGTTGAGACCAAGATATTCCATTCCTACCATATGAATCTTGATCTCTAGCCTTCCCCAAGTTGCTTTCCACTCAAATCTTCTTTCCACAAAATCCAAATCCTATGAGAGAGAGTTGAGTGTTGGGGAGACTATCATTTGAAGCACAAGAGCAAGGAGTTCATTACCTACACACCATTTGTTACTTCTTGGAGAGTGGTGTCTCCTAGATTGGCTAGGTGTCACTTGGGAGCCTCCGACAAGATTGTGGAGTTGAACCAAGGAGTTTGTAAGGGCAAGGAGATCGCCTACTTCCCGCTAGTGAGGCAAGTCCTGTGTGGGCGATGGCCATGGTGGGATAGACAAGGTTGCTTCTTCGTGGACCCTTTGTGGGTGGTTGCTTCTTCGTGGACCCTTCGTGGGTGGAGCCCTGTGTGGACTCGCGCAACCGTTACCCTTGGGTGGAGCCCTGTGTGGACTCGCGCAACCGTTACCCTTCGTGGGTTGAAGTCTCCATCAACGTGGATGTAGGATAGCACCACCTATCTGAACCACGGGAAAAACATCCGTGTCTCCAATTGCGTTTGAATTCTCCAAACCCTTCCCTTTACATTCTTGCAAGTTGCATGCTTTACTCTCCGCTGCCAATATACTCTTTGCATGCTTGCTTGAATTGTGTGATGATTTCTTGACTTGTCCTAAAATAGCTAAAATCTGCCAAGAACTAAAATTGGGAAAAGGTTAAGTTTTTATTTGGTCAAGTAGTCTAATCACCCCCCTCTAGACATACTTTCGATCCTACAGCCACCTCCATTCCCACACCACCGTCTTCACCTGCACCACCGGAAGAACATCATCATCACCGTTTCCTCGGATGAAGCTGCGGCCTAATCGGCGCCACCAAAGAGGTTGTACACTAACCGCCGCATTTTCTTCTTGATTCGATCTCACGGTGCTGCCGGCGCTCGGTCCCGAGCTGACACGGCGCGGCTCCATCCACGGTGGCGTCGCCGGCCACTTCCTCCACGGCGTCGCTCCCTCAGCGGCGACGTCCACATCAGTAGGAGCCGCTACTGCTTTAGCTCTCGCTCGCGCTGCTTCTCTGCTCTTGCTCTCGGTCCCATGCCTGGTCTGCTCTTGCTCTTGCTCTTGCTCGCGCTGCTGCTCTCGCTCTTGCTTTTGCTTGTGATGCTGCTCCGATTTAGCTACACTTCAGTCGACTGAATCGACTTTTGGGTCAGTCGATTTTCAGGGGGTGGGGAGGGGGGTCGCCGGGGTGAAGGAAGAACCAGCCGCAGCGGGGAGGGGGGCTCGCCGGAGAGGTACCCCACTATCTATCTTAGGGTTTAGGATGGGGGTGGTGGTCGCCGGCGGTGGCAGGGCATTGGCGGGGCGGTGGCGTGGGGATCGCCGGAGAAAAAGCTCGGCAGGGGGGGCCTAGAGGGATGGCCGGGGCGGCGTCGGACCGGCGGTGTGGAGTGTTTTCGGGGCGGGCGGGGCGGCGCACCGCCAGCCACGGGCGGCGGGGGGCTGCTGTTTGGCCGGTGGTGGCTGGCGGCTTAGGGGGGGTGGAGGTTGAAGATGAACCGCAGGCCCTTGATTTCGTATCCAACGGCTGCAAAATCGACTGACCAGAGATGAAAAAGTCAGTCGACCGACGTGTAGCCTCACCTTGCTAGTGCATTCAGTTTCGACAGCAAAATTCAGTTTCGACAGCAAAATTCAGTTTCCACAGTTAAGTTCAGTTTCTACAGTTAAGTTTAGTTTTGACAGTTAAGTTCAGAGATGACTTGCTGATGTATTTTACATCTAGCACTTTGTGGTTATGTATTTTACGTCATGTATTGGAGATGCTATTAGAATTCCACTCAGGTTAATGTTGTTCGTTGTCTCTCTTGTCCTGCTTCAGCCTCGGCGTCGTACAACTCACCGGAGCTGCTCCAACGACAAAACCCTCCATCACAGCGGAGCAGTACCTCGGGCTCCATCTCCAAACGCCTAAGATATTCTTCCCCTCCTCCGACAGCAAAGTCAGCCGGAGCATCCTCACCGGCCAACCCAATCACGCTGAGATCGACATGGCTTCGCCAAAGAGGTTGTACACTTGTTGCATCTCTTTTTTACTCTACATGTTATATATATTGTCCACTGAGCACACAGATTTGTTCCTTTAGTGTCTCCTTGAAAGAAAAAAAAGTAGGAATTTTAATTTTCACTTGTCCTCCTTTCCAAATTTCTATTCATGAAGCACAAGACTAAGAGATAGTAGCATAATAGCGTTATAACCGTACATTTTCTTGTGGTTTGACTTAATCTCACCATGCTTCTTTGCATCCTGTGATCTTCCAATTGTTGTGAATCAAACACCCAGATTGGCAGAAATCCTGTGTTTTTAAATTCTTTGTTTTGCACGTGCATTCCTATCCTATTCCTGTCTATTTCCTATCCCTGCATTGTTGGAATCCTCCAATTCAAACGAGCCCTTACAGAATTACTTCTCTTACAGATAGTTGTCAAAGAAAACCTTGCGTGGTTTGTCCCGCTCCTGCTGCGCCGTCGTCCACCCTAGCTCAGCTGCTCCAACGACAGAAGGGTCCAGCACAGCAGGGATCCGGTCTCCAGACTGTCTTTCGCCACCTCAGATCTTCTTCCCTGCCGCTGGCAGCCATGAAAACTGCATTACCATCATCAACCGAGCAGATGACCTCGAGGACTACACGGGTTCGCAAGAGAGGTCGCACTCTTTCGTGTCTGCTTACGTTATGCATCGCTTAATATTACATGCTACTGTTTCGTCATGTTCACCGATTAGACTCTAAGTCAGCTCCAAACTAATGGTCAAACTTGAGTTTTTAAATGGTTGTGGGGTACATATCGGGGCCGCTATCAATAGTATCTAACTACTATCTGGTTAATCTCCGGTGTCTACTATGAGTTTCATGTTGGGTGGGAAACAAATAGTAAAGAAGCCATTATCTGTATTTTTTAACTGAAGCCATTATCTGCTAGATAATATTGGTTTTGGGTCTATCCATAGGTTGCTACCATCACTCTGGATTTCTGCATGCACTCCTTACATAATCTCACTATGTTTTATTCCTATGCATGACAGTTATTGTAAACAATGGAACTGAACATGTAGAGCAAAAGAGATGAGCCTTGTGTGTCAATAAAATTTCATGCAGAAAGTCGCTCCATGGTAGGCGCAAAGGCAGCCCCCCTCCACGCATTTCAGATTGTAATCGAGAGGAAGATATCTGTTCTGAGGGGGATTCAGAAGGAGAAGACAACTCCTATTTACCCTCTGAGGTCTTCGCTCTAACTTGGCATGCTGATGTTGGTTATATCATGCATATGGTGTCTTGCATTGCTTACTTTATACATCAAATATGTCATCTGCTTAGTTTAGACATCCTTTGTGCGAATGCCATCTGTTTAGTTTATTCATCGTTTATGTGAATTATGCAACGCCATCTTGTTTAGCCAGGTATCATATATGTGAATTTTGCAATGCCATCCTGCTTAGCTAGTCATCTTATATGTAAATTATATCAGGCCATCCTTTTTTTTGTTACATATTACATTTGTCAACAATGTTAGTACATTCAACTGCTTTTTGTGTACATCAGCCATTTGACACGGTGATGGCAAATTCTGGAGTGAAAACAAGGTCTTCAGAGCAGATTGTGCTATCTGACGAAGCGCATATCTCGCTAGTTATGGATAGCTCCTCGGAGGAGGATTCAGAGACAGATGACCAGTCCTAATTACCCCCGAGGTGTATGCTCTAACTTGACAGGGTTATGTTGCTCATATCGTGCGTATGGTGTCTCGCATTGCTATGTCATTTGATTAGTTTAGACATGCTTTCTGTGAATGCCACCTGTTCAGTGTCTAATTACCATATATGTGAATTATGCATTGCCATCTTGTTTTAAGACATTATATATGTGAATTATACAATGCTATCTTGTTGCAAAGGCATTATATATGTGAATTATGCAATGGCATGCTGTTTAGCCAATCATCATGTATGTGAATTATATCATGCTATCATTTTTTTGTATTACGTGTTCCATTTGTCGACAACGTTTGTATATTCAACTACTCTTCCTGTGCATCAGCCATTTGAAGCGGTGATGGAAGTATCTTGAGTGAAAACAAGGTATTCAGAGCTCCTCAGAGGAGGATCCAGAGACTAATGACTAGTCCTATTTCCCCCCTGAGGTCTATGCTCAAACTTGGCAGGGTTATATTACCCATGTCATGCATGTTATCTTGCATTGCTTAGTTTTTACATCATATATGGATTGCCATCTGCTTACTTGCTTACTATATAAATCATATATTTGAATTATATCATGCCATCATGTTTACATAGTACATACACATCATCTATCTGAATTATGGCATGGCAACCCATTTAATAAAGACATTATATAGTTATATCATCTCATCCTGTTTAGTGTTTACAGTCATCATATTTTGAATTATGGCATTCTATCCGTGAATGTACGTGAATTATGGCATGCCAACCTATTTAATAAACACATTATATAGTTATGTCATGTCATCCTGTTTACATAGTCTCATATTTTGAACTATGTCTTTCCATCTTTTTTAGTTAGCCATCATACTGTGAAATTGTGTCATGCTATGCTGTTTAGTTAGCCATCATATATGTGAAATTGTGTCATGCTATCCTGTTTGGTTAGACAACATAAATATGAATTATTTCATGCCCTATTTTATTCCCCACTATCCATTGCACCTGTCTATCATACAATGTATATACTTTCAATTACTTTTCTTGTTTATCAGCCATTTGAATTGGAGAGCGTGATGGCAGTATCTAAGGGAGTAACAACACGGTCTTCAGAAAAGATAGTGCTACCTGTTGACGCAGATAGAACCACGGTTGTACTTGCCCAAGGACCAGATCCACCACACATAACCCAGACTCTCACAGATTGTACCCCTACCCAGTTGGACATAGAACAAGCTACACCCCTTCTAACCCCAACCCCGGCAGATAGTAACCCAGTTCCAGTTGACACAGCACCGTCTCCACCACAGAGCACCCAAACACGAGCAGTTAGTAATGGAACTGCAGTGCCCAAAGCACGAGGACCACCACTCCGAATCCTAACTCAACGCTTAAAGGAGAAGAAGATTTGTTCTCAGGTCAGGTTTTGTAGCTATGGTTCATACTCCTTTGCTCTTGCATTACTGCATTTACTCATACCAACTATTTTCAAATTTGAAGGATGGAATTAAAACTCCAATGGCGCAACAGGTATGTTTTAAACCTGTTTCTTTAACTGGTTTGCTGTTGTAACCTGCTCTATGTTGATTTCAGTTTCAATTGAATAAACAGTTATGTTCTCATGTCATGCACATTACAAGTGTTGTTATTGCTCTATAGTTAGCCACACTTATATTCTGTCTATTCTGCTTTGTCTTGAACAAATATTATTTGAACTATGTCTCTATCTTGATTTGGCAACAAAAACTAGAATGATATAGACCATAAAGTGACCATGGTACATAGATATATGTTTGTTTCATGCTGTTATTCTGTCCACTTTACTACTGAACTCATTTACCAAAATGAGTTTCATATACAACATGGTAAACATGTGATGTGTCTTCTTGTTTCTCTTTTAGAATGCGGACAAAATATTGGAGAACAATACCGCATTATCCAATGGTAAAGGAAGTAATGCAGATAAGGTTCAAGATAGTGTGACATCCCTGTTGGTCTCCAAGAAAGCTGATAAAAACTATCTTGACGACAGTGAGGGAACCCAAAAGTCCTGTCTTGATGTAGTGTTCGAGTTACTGGCCACTATTCCTGGCACAAGCTCTTTGAACTCATTGCCTGAATCAGTTCGTCTTCTTGAGTCTCAACTTCAAGTTGAAAGGCATCGATTAGATGTGCTGCGACAGGAAGCTGAAGGACTGAGGAAGCCCCTGCAGAATTCAGATGCATATTTTCTGGTGCAACAGCAAGCGCTGGAGGATTTAAGCGCCAAACAAGAGAAAGTTAATAAGCTTGCTAAGCATCTTGCCAGCATTATGGGTACCCAGGATATTGTTTCTTGAGATCTTCTGAAGTGGTTTCAGTTCTGGATTTGTTTTGCTGCGGCGTTTATTTGCGCTCGTTGCCAACTTTGACAACCAGTGTATATGATATGCTGCTTTGTTCCCTATATTTGCACTGGTGGCGAACTTTGATGCCCAGTGGATGTAATATGTGTAATAGCCGTGATAGCCTAGCGTTAGTTGCTTGCTTATTTATTTCCTTGTTGTCTTGTTTATTTGTTTGCTTGTAGTCATTGCGGTTCTTTTTCCGCGGTTAGCAAGTGGCTGCAATAACCTATTTTTTAAAACTAGGGCACAATAACCATGGGCTAATATTTATTATAGTGACACTGGGCGTCCTACTGGCCGTACAAATAGTGGGCCTTCTACGGGCCGTAGAAACATTGGGCCTTCTACGGGCCGTAGAAACAATGGGCCTTCTGCGGGCCGTATCATCAATGGGCCTTATACGGACCGTATGATCGATTGGCCAAACATGGGCCAAACATACCGCATTATGGCCGTAAATGGGCTAGAGTTAGAATCGTCCGTTCATGGGCCGACCATAACGGGCCATCGTTAATAGGCCGTATTTGACGACGCTATGAAAACGACCCAACGTATTAACGGACCACAAACGGGCCGACTGTAACCACGAGCTGAATTTGGCCCACAAGCAGAAAATGACAGTAACGGGCCGTAAGTAAACGAATGCTGGAAATGAGCCCAAGAATAAATGGGCTCTAAGAAGGCCGAAATATAACATGGGCTGGAAACGGCCCAACGGAATAACGGGCCATTAATGGGTATAAAGTGATACACTGTTCATTACGGGCCAGTTTCACCACGGGCCGTTAATGGGTGTAAAGTGATACACTGTTCATTACGGGCCACCACGGGCCGTTAATAGGCCAAGAGTTACATAGGGCCTCATATGGGTCGAAAGACGTCATGGGCCATACATGCGCCAGAAGTGAAAACGGTCTGGAATCATATTGGATGGCCCAGATGACGCTACTGGGCCTAATTCGGATAGGGCGTAACGGGCCTTGGGTTAGCGGGCTGTAAATGGGCTATATGCAAACAGGCCGTTAACAGGCTTTCCATGGGCCGGCCCGCCACCTTTTTACCAAGTCAAACAGGCCGGCCTTTTCATAGGAATGGGCCTCTATTGGGCCGTGCCACGTGTCGACGTATCATAGGCGCCTTCCGTCCAATGAGTGGATGACATCTGTCCCAACGATGAGTCGACACGTGTTTCCTCCAGCCAATGATGATTTTACACGTGGAAAATCCCCATTGGTCGAGGCTGTTAACGGGTTATCGGATCCAAAACCCGGCCCGATAGCTTAACGGCGTTCCGTTACGGTGGATGCCACGTGTCGGTCACCCTTGACGAAAGCACTTCTGTGACGCGCGATTTATCATCATGGAAGTGGACACTACCGTGATGATAATTTTGGTAATGTCATGGAACACTTGTACGACAGCACAGGTATGACAATCTTGATTCTGTCATAAAATCGTCATGGATGTACATGCATGACAAAAAACGCGACCTACTATGACAAACATGTATCATCACGGAAGTGTATTTTTTTGTAGTGGGGGGGGGGGCGCCAGCTCCTCCTTCCTTCTCCTAGTGCCAAAACAAGGAAGGGGGGGGGAATTGGGGTGGGAGCCCAAGTAGGATTCGGCCTACTTGGGTGCCCCCTGGCTGCCTCCATCCCCTCCAACCTATATATATATATATATGTGGGGAGGGGGTGCCTAGAGGACACACAGACATCTGTTAGCCGTGTGCGGCGCCCCCCTCCTCCATAGTTTACGCCTCCGGTCATATTGTCGTAGTTCTTAGGCGAAGCCCTGCACGGATCACTTCACCATCACCGTCACCACGCCGTCGTGCTGAGAAAACTCTCCCTCGATAATTTGCTGGATCAAGAGTTCATGGGACGTTGATACGTCTCCAACGTATCTACTTTTCCTAATGCTTTTCCTCTTGTTTTGGACTCTAATTTGCATGATTTGAATGAAACTAACTTCGGACTGACGCTGTTTTCAGCAGAACTACCATCGTGTTGTTTTTGTGCAGAAATAAAAGTTCTCGGAATGGAACGAAACTTTGGGAGAAATTTTTATACAATAAACAAGAATTTCTGGAGCCAAGACCCACCGGAGGGGGGCACCTGGGTGTGCACAACCCACCAGGGTGCGCCCCCTCCTAGCGCGCCCAGGTGGGTTGTCCCCACCTGGTGGCCCCGCAGACCCTGATTCCAACTCCATGAATACCTATTTTCCAGAAAAAATCAGGGAGAAAGAATTATCACGATCCACGAGACGGAGCCGCCGTCACCTCTTGTTCTTCATCGGGAAGCCAGATCTAGAGTCCCTTTGGGGCTCCAAAGAGCGGGATCTTCGTTCTTCGTCATCACCAACCCTTCTCCATCACCAATTCCATGATGCTCCCCACCGAGAGTGAGTAGTTCCTTCATAGGCTCGCTGGTCGGTGAGGAGTTGGATGAGATTCATCATGTAATCGAGTTAGTTTTGTTAGGGCTTGATCCCTAGTATGCACTATGTTCTAAGATTGATGTTGCTATGACTTTGCCATGCTTAATGCTTGTCACTTTGGGCCCGGGTGCCATGATTTCATATCTGAACCGTTTATGTTATCACCATTATATCCATGTTCTAGACCCTATCTTGCAAGTTATAGTCACCTACTATGTGTTATGATCCGGCAACCCCGGAGTGACAATAGTCGGGACCACTCCCGGTGATGACCGTAGTTTGAGGAGTTCATGTATTCACCGTGTGTTAATGCTTTGTTCCGGTTCTCTATTAAAAGGAGGCCTTAATATCCCTTAGTTTCCAATAGGACCCCGCTACCACGGGAGGGTAGGACAAAATATGTCATGCAAGTTCTTTCCATAAGCACGTATGACTATTTACGGAATACATGCCTACATTATATTGATGAACTAGAGCTAGTGCCATATCGCCCTAGGTTATAATTGTCTCATGATGAATATCATCCAACAAGTCACTGGTCCACTGCCTATGAATTTATCTTATATTGATCTTGCTAAGTTACTACTGCTATCGTTATTATTGCACTTGTTACAAAATTATTGCTCACTGTTACGGTTACCATTGCTACTGCTACTATTATCAAAACTATCATATTACTTTGCTACTGATCATATTGCTGCAGATAATTAATCTTCATGTGTGGTTGAATTGACAACTCAGCTGCTAATACCTTCAAATATCCCTTGGCTCCCCTTGTGTCGAATCTATAAATTTGGGTTGAATACTCTACCCTCGAAAACTGTTGCGCTCCCCTATATTTGTGGGTTATCAAGACCTTTTTCTGGCGCCGTTGCCGGAGAGCATAGCTATATTTGTTGAGTCACTTGGGATTTTAGCAATTTATCACCATGAAGAATCTGAAGGATGCCAAGACTAGGATTTTTCCCTCAAAGACGAGGAGAGGTAAGGAATTGCCATCCAGTTCTGTTTTAGATTCACCTTCTGTTATAAGTAAACTTGCAACACCACGACATGCTATTAATTCTGATATGTCGCAAGTTATTGATGATGCTACTTATGCTATGGATAATGCTTATGATGATGCTAGTACCTTGCTTGATAATGATGATGTGCCGCTTGGTGAATTTCTTGATAAACAAATTGCTAGAGTAATACAACATGATGTTATTGAATCTGATGATGAGCTTGAAACTGAATCTCCTGAAACACCTGCTAGAGCTAGCCTTCCTAGATATGAATTGCCTAAGGTACCGGAAGGTTATGTTATGAATGAGGAGAGAACTAGAGACATTCTTGCTTGTAAGGATAGAGATGATCTAGAGAAATTACTATGCAAGTATAAAGAAAAATCTCTGAATGATAGAATCAAATATGATCCTAAGTTTGCTACTTAACCTATCTTTATTGATGATAAGGATTATGAATTCTCTATCGACCAAGAGTTAATTACTTTGGTTGAATCTGATCCTTTCCATGGTTATGAAACTGAAACTGTTGTGGCACATCTTACTGAGTTGAATGACATAGCCACCCTCTTTACTCATGATGAGAAAACTCGCTATTACTTTATTCTCAAATTATTTCCTTTCTCATTAAAGGGTGATGCTAAAGCTTGGTACAATACTCTTGCTCTTGGTTGTGTGCGTAGTCCCCAGGATATGATTTAGTACTTCTCTGAAAATATTTCCCTGCTCATAAGAAACAAGCTGCCTTGCAGGAAATATTTAACTTTTTGCAAATTAAAGAAGAGAGTATCCCACAAGCTTGGGGGAGGCTTTGCCAGTTACTTAATGCTTTGCCTGATCATCCTCTTAAGAAAAATGAAATACTTTATATCTTCTATAATGGACTAACCGATACTTCTAGGGATTTCCTAGATAGTTGTGCTGGTTGTGTTTTCACGGAACGAATAGTTGGGCAAGCTGAAGAATTATTGAATAACATATTGAAAAATTATGATGATTGGACTCTTCCTGAACCACTACCTAAACCCACTCTGAAGAAGAGGGGTATATTATATCTCAGTCCTGAAGATATGCAAGAGGCAAAGAAATCTATGAAGGAAAAAGGTATTAAAGCTGAGGATGTTAAAAATTTACCTCATATTGAAGAAATACATGGGCTTAACACACCACCACTACCTAAGGTTGCAGAGGTAAATTCTCTTATGAAGTTCAATGATAATGACAATCCTCACAATATGCACCCTAGCCAATGCCTTTATGAGTTTGAAAACTATATTAGAAAACAAGATCACTTCAATGCAAATGTTATGAAACAATTGAAATATAATTCTGATATGATTGCTCGCTTGAGTGACTTGTTGTTTGGAATTTCAAATGATGTTAGAGGTGTTGGAAAGCATGCTTCTATGGTTCAAACCCAGTTAGAACAAGTTGCTAAATCTCAAAGAGAATTGCTTGATGAAATGAATAATAATATACATGACTTTGTTGTTAGATTTGCAACTAGAGGAGGTAAAATGACTAAGGAACCACCTTATCCTGAGGGACACCCAAAATGAATTGAACATGATTCATAAAAGAACAACATCACTGCACCTAGTCCTTCTAAAAAGAAAAAGAAAAATGATAGGACTTTGCATGCTCCTAGTGAACCTGAAATAGAAAAACCTCTTGATAATGATAATGAAACTTCTATCTCTGATGCTGAAACTCAGTCTGGTAATGAACATTCACCTAGTGATAATGAAAAAGATAATGATGATGTTCATGAAGACTCTCAAACAAATAATAAAGAACCCGGCAATGATGTTGAGATAGAACCTCCCGTTGATCTTGATAACCTACAACCTAAGAATAAAAGATATGATAAAAGAGACTTTGTGGCTAGAAAACACGGCAAAGAAAGAGAACCATGGGTTCAAAAACCTATGCCTTTTCCACCTAACTCAACTAAGAAGAATGATGATGAAGAATTTGAACGCTTTGCTGAAATGCCGAGGCTAGTCTTTTTGCGTACTCGCTTGACTGATATCTTGAAAATGCTTCCTTATGCAAAGTACATGAAAGAAATCATCACCAATAAAAGAAAAATACCGGAAGCTGAAATCTCCACTATGCTTGCTAACCATACTTTTAAAGATGGAGTACCTAAAAAACTTGGAGATTCGGGAATACCAACTATACCTTGCTCTATCAAAAAGAATTATGTGATTTAGGAGCTAGTGTTAGTGTTATGCCTTTCTCTTTATATAAAAGACTTGATTTGAATAAACTCACACCTACTAAAATATTTTGTAAATGGCTGATAAATCAACTGTCATACCTATCGGTATTTGTGAGGATGTGCCTGTTGTTGTTGCTAATGTTACTATTTTGCTGGCTTTATTATACTTGAGATGCCCGACGAGGACAACATGTCGATTATCCTTGGTAGACCCTTCTTGAATACTACAGGGGTGTGACGCCCCCGATTCAATCGTACACTAAGAATACACGCAAACGTGTACGATCAAGATCAGGGGCTCACGGGAAGATATCACAACACAACTCTACAAATAAAATAAGTCATACAAGCATCATATTACAAGCCAGGGGCCTCGAGGGCTCGAATACAAGAGCTCGATCATAGACGAGTCAGCGGAAGCAACAATATCTGAGTACAGACATAAGTTAAACAAGTTTGCCTTAAGAAGGCTAGCACAAACTGGGATACAGATCGAAAGAGGTGCAGCCCTCCTGCCTGGGATCCTCCTAACTACTCCTGGTCGTCGTCAGCGGGCAGCACGTAGTAGTAGGCACCTCCGGTGTAGTAGGAGTCGTCGTCGACGGTGGCGTCTGGCTCCTGGACTCCAGCATCTGGTTGCGACAACCAGAATGAAAGGAAAGGGGGAAAAGGGGAAGAAAGCAACCGTGAGTACTCATCCAAAGTACTCGCAAGCAAGGAGCTACACTACATATGCATGGGTATCAAATGGAGTAAGGGTATCATATGTGGACTGAACTGCAGAATGCCAGAATAAGAGGGGGATAACTAATCTTTTCGAAGACTACGCTTCTGATAGCCTCCGTCTTGCAACATGTAGAAGAGAGTAGACTGAAGTCCTCCAAGTAACATCGCATAGCATAATCCTACCCGGCGATCCCCTCCTCGTATCCCTGAGAGAGAGCGACCACCGGTTGTATCTGGCACTTGGAAGGGTGTGTTTTATTAAGTATCCGATTCTAGTTGTCATAAGGTCAAGGTACAACTCCAAGTCGTCCTGTTACCGAAGATCACGGCTATTCGAATAGATTAACTTCCCTGCAGGGGTGCACCACATTCCCCAACACGCTTGATCCCATTTGGCCGGACACACTTTTCGGGGTCATGCCCGGCCGCGAAAGATCAACACGTCGCAGCCCCACCTAGGCACAACAGAGAGGTCAGCACGCCGGTCTAAACCTAAGCGCACAGGGGTCTGGGCCCATCGCCCTTAGCACACCTGCACGTTGCGTGGGCGGCCGGAAGCAGACCTAGCCTAGTGGCGTTCCAGTCCAATCCAGCGCGCGCCGCTCCGTTGCTGACGTCAAGAAGGCTTCGGCTGATACCACGACGCCGGGATACCCATAACTACTCCCACGTAGATGGTTAGTGCGTATAGACCAAATGGCCAGACTCAGATCAAATACCCAGATCTCGTTAAGCGTGCTAAGTATCCACGAACGCCGAACAGGGCCAGGCCCACCTCTCTCCTAGGTGGTCGGAACCTGCCCTGTCGCTCCGCCTCAAAGATCCACACAGAGGGCCGTTGGGACAAAGGTCCTTTCAGCCCCCAATCCGTGAATCACTCGCGGGTGCTCCACAAGCCGACCCGTCTTTAGTCACCACATGTATCATGTATAAAGCATATAGTATATACCCGTGATCAACTCCCGAGTGATCACGGCCCGATAGTATAGCATGGCAGACGGACAAGGATGTAGGGCCACTGATGAAAATGCTAGCATCCTATACTAAGCATTAGGATTGCAGGTAAAGGTAACAACAATAGTAGCAAGGACAAGCTATGCATCAATATAGGATTAACGGGAAGCAGTAACATGCTACACTACTCTAATGCAAGCAGTATAGAGAAGAGTAGGCGATATCTGGTGATCAAAGGGGGGGGGCTTGCCTGGTTGCTCTGGCAAGAGAGAGGGGTCGTCAACTCCGTAGTCGTACGGGGTAGCAGCGGCGTCGGTCTCGGTGTCTAGAGAGAGAAGAGGGGGAAGAAACAATAAATATAATGCAAGCATATGCATAGTGATGCATGACAAGACAAGTTACGGCGTTAGAGGTGCCCTAACGCGGTAGTAGGTGATACCGGTGAAGGGGGATAACATCCGGGAAAGTATCCCCGGTGTTTCGCGTTTTCGGACAGAGGAGCCGGAGGGGGAAAGTTGCGAGTTCGATAGGTTAGAGGGGTGTGGCGGACGAACGGGTTGCGTATCCGGATTCGTCTCGTCGTTCTGAGCAACTTTCATGTACAAAGTTTTTCCATCTGAGCTACGGTTTATTTTCTATTCATTATTAAAGATTTAAATCATTTTTAGGACTAACAGAATTAATTAATTTAGGAAATACAATTATGACATCAGCATGATGTCAGCATGATGTCAGCGGTCAACTCTGACCGTTGACCAGTCAACTGGTGGGTGGGGCCCGTCGGTCACTGACTGTTATCTCATTATCAGAATTAATTAGCCTAATTAGGTTTAGGTTAACTAAACAGAATTAATTAAATTAATTAATTATCCTAATTAATTAATTATTATAATTCCTTTTTTTTGGGGGGGCATGGGGCCCATATGTCATAGGCTCATAGTAATTAAATAGGGCTAATTAGCTTTAGCTAAATGATTAGGTTAATCTAATCCGCTTTAATTAATTCTCTAATTAATTAATTAACATTTTAATTATTATATTTATTATTTATTTTTCTTTTTTTTTTGTTAAAAGCGTTCTGGTCGTGGGCCCCCCTGTCATAGGCACAGGGGGCCTTAACGGGTTTTGGGCGCCGGGGCGATGGTTGTCGCCCGAACGGGCGCGGTTGCGGGCGCCGGGTCGCCTGGACCCGGGCGGTGCCTTGCCGGCAGCCATGGCGGGGCACGATGCCGGCCATGGAAGGGAGCGGGCCACGGCGGATGCGGCGGTCGGTGAGGACGGCGCAGAGGGCGCGGTGAGCGCGTGCTCACCGCAGGCGCACGCGTGGGCGGTCTAACGTGCGGTGACCGCGAGCGAGGGGCGAGGTAGAGAAGGGGAGAGGCCCGGGGCCTCACCAGCGTTGATGGGGAGAGGGGGCGACGAGGCGTGAGGAGGCCGGTCGTGGAGGAGGACGAAGACGGGCGGTCCGGCGACGCGGCGTCAGGGAGGCGGGGTGACTACGGGGCGAGGTGGCGGCGAGGTCTAGCGGCTTCAGAGGCAGGGCGGCGTCGGGCTCGTTGCCCCTTCCCGATCCAGATCGGGTCGGGGAAGAGGAGCGAGAGGGGAGGTGAGCCGGAGACGGGCAGCGGGCTGGTGCAGATCCGGCGACGGAGCTCGGCGGCGCCTGGTGCCGACGATGACGACGGGAGGCGTCGGGCTTGGCGAGGCGTCGGTGGGGGTTGGCGCGGCGGCGACGGAAGGGGGGGGGCCCTTCCGGTCCAGGAAAGGGGGAGGGGGTGAGGACGACGGCGAGCGACGGGCGGGGCGGCGCCGGTGATGCGTCGGGGAGGCGGCGATGGGTTCGGGCCCGATCCCGATTGGATCGGGGGGGGAGTGGGGGCGAGAGGAGAGGTGGGGAGTGGGGGGTGAGTGGGGCGACGGGGTGGGGTTAGGGTTTCGGGGGTGTGGGTTATGGGGGGGGGGTGGCCGGCTGGGCCTTTGCCCAGTTGGGCCGGTGGTGGCCTGGCCGGCTGGGCCGTCTGGCCCAGTGGGGGGGGTCCTTTTATATATTTTTTTTATCTTTTCTGTTTTTATTTTTTTATAAACACTTAGGCATTTTATAAAATGGTGAACCTTACACCATAATTATCTTTGTAATATTTGGCAACCACCGAACATTTTTGTTTTAATTTTTTTGAAAACTTTTATTGTTTTCTTTTATTTGAAATTTGAACTTGTTTCGGTTCTGAACTATCGAGAGTTTACCACAGTAACCGTGGTGACGTGGCATCATTAGCGGGGAATCACTGTAGCTTAATTATCCGGGCGTTACAAGGGGCTGTTATTGATTGCAATAAAAGTAAGGTCACTTTTCACATCAATGGTAATGAGCATACAATGCACTTTCCGAAGAAACAATTCCAAGTGAAAGGTATTAATGTTATTGAAAAATCTCCGACAATCACTATTGGAAGTTTTCAAATACCTCTACCTACTGCCAAAAATAAATATGAAATGCTTATTGTTGGGGACATTCATATCCCCATTGAGGTAACTTAGTGATTTACAAAGTTCTTCGGTTTCATGCTAATCGAAAGTGGTTGTTAATAAGACTTGATCATCCTTATTAATGGATCATTTTTGAGAGGTATGAAGTTGATGAATTTAGTAAGGACTACATTTTGTCCCTACTTTTTGTTTTCTGTTTTTATTAGTTAAATAAAATAAAATGCCATGTTTTGTCTGTTTTCTGAATTTCCCATGCAATAAAAAATGACCCAAAAATAAAAGTTCTCAGAATGCTCTGAAAATTTAATACAATTTTTTAATGAATATTTCTAAATTTCTGGTGGAAATAATATCAGAGGGAGGTGCACCAGGTGGGCACAACCCACCTGGGCACGCCAGGACCCCCCAGGCGCGCACTGGTGGGTTGTGGTCCCTACATGGGCCACCTCACTTATCTCTTTACACCACATCATCACCTACCTCCAAAAAAAATCCCCATAGCTCTCTCTCCCATGCTCTTGCTCTCAAGCCCGCGGATTTCGATCTCTTTGCTTGAAGCTCCGTTTTCGAAACTATTTCAGGGGATTGTTGCTTGGTATATGACTCCACCGTTTGTCCAATTTGTTTTTGTTTTAGTGGTTTATATTTTGAATAATTAGATACTCTTGGTGCTGCTGTAGATGAGCTTGCATGTTGAATTCTTAGAGTTCTAAGTAGTTTGAATGCTTGCTATGGCCTCTATGTATCCCTATGAGTAGTTACTATCAATCTTATAAAGTTATTTTGACAAATTTTTGTCACTCAAAATTTTTCAGAAAATTGTACGCAAACATGATGAACATATTTGAAAGGAGTTCTTCGAGGAGGAGATCCTCGGGGGCATCTTCTAGTGACAACTCTACTTGTCCGTCTTGTGTCGAACCAAGTGAAAGTTCCATTTGAGATGCAGCCACCAAAACATGCTTATGGCCTTGCGATGATTATATGATGCGTGTGGAATTTGAGCAATATGTTCACAATGTCGATCTCGGTCCCTACATTTTAGATAAGTGTGAGCAACACCACACTCTTACCGAATCATTTGTCAAAGAATTTAAATTCCATCCCTGTGAGTTTAAGGTGTCATTTAAGATTTATGAAGATGCATTAACCATCTCACTAGAGAGTTTTGCTCATCACTGCAAACTCCCATTCTAGGGTTCACTTGATGAACCACCGAGGGCTGAGTACCAATCATTCTTGACTAGTCTTTGCTACGGTGAGACGAGGAGAGTGACACAAGGTAGAATAAAGATAATTCATTTTCCTACAATTCAGGACTTTGCATTATTTAACGGGAAAAGCATAGTAGGCAAGCAAGACTGTAGCATGCTCTGTGCTCTATACTTGAGCCTCATACTCACCGCTCTCACCGGTGAAAGGAGTTATAACCTTGCAGCGATTGTTGCACATAGACTGCAGCATAACGCTAATAGTGGCTATTTCTATGGTGGAATTTATGCCACACGCTTAGCACGAGGGTTGGATGTTTCACCTTTTCCCTTTGACCCTATCCTACGAACGCATTATTTAGACTTTGATGCTTTAAAAGATCATAAGATCCTTAAAGGAAAAATTCATAACTTCACTTACAATCTGTTGTTTAACCAAACATCTGTTGTGCACACATATTTTCTTGCGCCTGCTCTTTTTGACTATCACATCAAAGGAAGATATTTTTTTCTTGAGAGCGAGGCCCGAGCTCACAACGCAGTAGTGGAGGCAGCACGACAGGCCAAGGCGTCTGCACCGAGAGCCCCCGTGAGTTACCACGCCAACTACTATCCAGGCTTCTGATCAATTACCAAGTTAGGCCAAAAGCCTAAGCTTGGGGGAGTATGTGTTTCTCACCGACATTACATTCATGTTCACTTATTCCATTTGTCGGTGTTCACACTTTTTCATTGTATCATCCATGCTTAAATTTGTTTTCTTGCTTTCTTCTTGTGTGTTTGAAAAACCTTAGAAAAAACCAAAAAAATTAGTTGTAGTTAGTTTACTTTCTATGCATGCTTAGCTGTAGCACTAAAAAGAAAACCCAAAAAGATTTCCTTGTTCTTCTTTTGCTTGTTGGGAGCTTTCCCGTGTAAGTAGTTTTTCTCGTTTTTACTTTTCCCTTTTATTTTCTTGTTCAAGAAAACCAAAAACTCCAAACATATTTCAGTGTGTTTCTGTAAAGTTTCATTTCTTTTTATTCGAGTCTTACCAAGGAGAAGACCACGATGAAAATGTTGAGTGGCTCTCATATGAATAACTGTTGATCTAATAAAGAACCCATTTTTCCTTGTCTTCTCCTGTTGAATAAAATGTTTTGCAGATTCCAGCTTAGTCCACGACACTCTTGCACTATTACTATTTTCATATCGTTCGGTCGTGCAAGTGAAAGGCAATAATGACGATATACGATGAACTGGCCGTGGCAGAGAGAAACTGGTATGAACTCGGCTTGTTCTGTTTGTGTAAATATGTTTAACCTAGTATCCATGACTCAGCCAATTATGATTAAACGTGTTTGCAATGACAATTAGAGATTATAATTTCTCATGCCATGCATAAGTAGCTGGGAGTGGATAACGATTTATCTTGGATATCAACATTGCGTTAAAATGATTGTGATGAAGTATGATGATATGGTATCCTCCTCTGAATGTTTGAGTGGCTTGAGACTACCTATTTACTTTTATGTTGTGTCATCACCTTCTAAAACAAGCACCAGAACCTGAGAGCACTGCTGTCATGACTTATACATTGTGTGTAGCTAATGTTGGGTGCATCATGATTGGATCTTTTCTACCATGAAATAAAATGTTTAGTTGCTTCTTGGACTTTGGAGGTGCTCTGCATTTATGTTTGTTGGTCTTAGAAAGGGATAGCGAGATACCACTATTGTCATATTATATCATGGTTGTTTTGACAACGTGTTGTTGTTTGAGATATCTTATTATTGCTCGCTAGCTGATTATGTCATTGATATGAGTTAATATAATCTTTAAGAGTTATTGTCGGCATGGTTAGTTATAATGTTGGCTGAAAACCTGGGTGATGTTTAAGCTTATTTATGCAAACAAGAGTAAAAGAGTTCGTAAAAACTTTTTCTTTTTCACTTTCATTTTATCAACTGAATTGCTTGAGGACAAGCAAAGGTTTAAGCTTGGGGGAGTTGATACGTATCCAACGTATCTACTTTTCCTAACGCTTTTCCTTTTGTTTTGGAATCTAATTTGCATGATTTAAATGACACTAACCCCAGACTGACGCTGTTTTCAGCAGAACTACCATGGTGTTCTTTTTGTGCAGAAATAAAAGTTCTCGGAATGGAACAAAACTTTGCGAGGAACTTTTATACAATAAACAAGAATTTCTGGAGCCAAGACCCACCGGAGGGGGGCACCTGGGTGGGCACAACCCACCAGGGCGCGCCCCCCTCCTGGCGCGCCCAGTTGGGTTGTCCCCACTGGTGGCCCCGCAGACCCTGATTCCAACTCCATAAATACCTATTTTCCAGAAAAAAATCAAGGAGAATGAATTATCACGATCCACGAGACGGAGCCGCCGTCACCTCTTGTTATTCATCAGGAGGCCA
This sequence comes from Triticum urartu, assembly GCF_003073215.2. Taxonomy (NCBI): domain Eukaryota; kingdom Viridiplantae; phylum Streptophyta; class Magnoliopsida; order Poales; family Poaceae; genus Triticum; species Triticum urartu. The sequence continues at coordinate 37,485,505 of NC_053025.1, forward strand.
GATCTAGAGTCCGTTTGGGGCTCCGGAGAGGGGGATCTTCGTTCTTCGTCATCACCAACCCTTCTCCGTCGCCAATTCCATGATGCTCCCCACCAGGAGTGAGTAATTCCTTCATAGGATCGCTGGTCGGTGAGGAGTTGGTTGAGATTCATCATGTAATCGAGTTAGTTTTGTTAGGGCTTGATCCCTAGTATCCACTATGTTCTAAGATTGATGTTGCTATGACTTTGCCATGCTTAATGCTTGTCACTTTAGGTCCGGGTGCTTCTTTCATGTCAATAATTGCACTAATCGTGTAAGGAAATGTATATCAATAATAATAGGACATGTAGGATTGCAATCTATATCAAGAACAATGAAATTTACGGGCATATAATTCCTATTTGCAACAATTACCATAGGTTTCTTAATGGTGGAATCCGCAAGATGCAAATTTAAAGAACAGTCATCAAATTCACAGAAACCTAGCACATCACACAAAGTTTTTGGAATCGTGGAAACACTAGCACCAAAATCACACAAAGCATAGCATTCATAATCTTTAATCTTAATCTTAGTAGTAGGTTCCCACTCATCATAAAGTTTTCTAGGGATAAAGACTTCTAGTTCAAGCTTTTCTTCATAGGTTTGCATTAAAGCATCAATGATATGTTTAGTAAAAGCTTTATTTTGATCATAAGCATGAGGAGAATTTAACACGGATTGCAACAAGGAAATACAATCTATCAAACATCAATTATCATAATTAAGTTCCTTGTAATCCAAAATAGTGAGTTCATTGCTATGTAAAGTTTTGACCTCTTCAATCCCACTTTTATTATTTTTTGCATCAAGATCTAAAAACTCCGAATCATTGGGACGCCTTTTAACTAAAGTTGAATCATCTCCAGTCCCATATTTATCAAGATTAATATTGGAAAACAAAGATTTAATAGGAGTCACATCAATCACTTTTAGATCTTCATCATTATTATCATGAAAACTAGAAGAACACGCTTTCACAAAGCAAACTTTTTTAGCACGCATCCTAGTGGTTCTTTATTTGCACTCATCAATGGAAATTATCATGGCTTTGAGAGACTCATTGATGTCATGCTTAGGTGGAATAGATCTAAGTTTCAAAGAATCAACATCAAGAGAAATTCTATCCACGTTCCTAGCCAACTCATCAATCTTAAGCAATTTTTCTTCAACCAAAGCATTGAAATTCTTTTGCGAACTCATAAATTATTTAGCACTAGTCTCAAAATTAGAGGGCATCTTATTAACATTTCCATAAGAGTTGTTGTAGGAATTACCATAATTATTAGAGGAATTATTAGGAAACGGACTAGAATTAAAATTTCCTCTATACGCGTTGTTACCAAAATTGTTCCTACCAACAAAATTCACATCCATAGATTCATTATTATTCTCAATCAAAGTGGACAAAGGCATACCATTAGGATCAGAAGAAACACTCTTATTAGCAAAAAAATTCATAAGTTCATCCATCTTTCCACACAAAACATTAATCTCTTCAATTGCATGAACCTTTTTACTAGTGGATCTTTCGGTGTGCCATTGAGAATAATTAACCATAATATTATCTAGGAGTTTACTAGCTTCTCCTAAAGTGATTTCCATAAAAGTGCCTCCCGCGGCCAAATCTAAAAGATTTCTAGAAGCAAAATTCAATCCGGCATAATTTTTTTGTATAATCATCCATAAATTACGTATCATTAATTTCATCCTCTCCCAAGCTTGTGCAACATGCTCATGATCAAGTTGCTTAAAATTCATAATATCGTTTCTAAGAGGGATGATCTTAGCGGGAGGAAAATACTTAGAGATAAAAGAAACTTTGCACTTATTCCATGAATCAATACTATTTTTAGGCAAAGAAGAGAACCAAGTTTTAGCACGATCTCTAAGGGAAAACGGAAATAGCTTCAATTTAACATTATCATTATCCACATCTTTCTTCTTTTGCATATCACGCAAATCAACAAAGTTGTTTAGATGGGTAGCGGCATCTTCACTAGGAAGGCGAGAAAATTGATCTTTCATGACAAGATTCAACAAAGCAACATTAATTTCACAAGATTCAACACTGGTAATATGAGCAATCAGAGTGCTAACAAAATCATTGTTGTTGGTATTGGAAAAGTCACATAATTTAGTATTATCTTGAGACATCGTGACAAACAATCAATTCAACACACAATCACACAAGAAGGAAGCGAAAGAAGGCAAAGGGAAAAGGGGCGAATAAAACGGCAAAGGTGAAGTGCGGGAGAGGAAAACAAGAGGCAAATGGAAAATAATGTAATGCGAGGGAGAAGAGTTTATGACGGGTACTTGGTATGTCTTGACTTGAGTGTAGATCTCCCTGGCAATGGTGCTAGAAATCCTTCTTGCTACCTATTGAGCATGCGTTGATTTTTCCATGAAGAGGAAAGGGTGATGCAGCAAAGTAGCGTAAGTATTTCCCTTAGTTTTTGAGAACCAAGTTATCAATCCAGTAGGAGATAACACGCAAGTCACCTAGTACCTGCATAAACAATCAAGAACCTTGCAACCAACGCGATAAAGGGATTGTCAATCCCTTCGCGGTCACTTACGAAAGTGAGATCCGATAAAGATAATAAGCTTGGTATTTTTGTTCTATAGATTGCAAAATAGTAAACGAGATGCGATGTAAATAAAGAGATGCAATATAATAAGAAAGAGGCCCGGGGGCCATAGGTTTGACTTATGATGTGTGAACAAATTACTGTCGAGCAATTGATAGAAGAGCGCATAATTATGAGAATATCTAGGCAATGACTATGAAATATAGGCATCACGTCCGTGTTAAGTAGACCGAAACGATTCTGCATCTACTACTATTACTCCACACATCGACCGTTATCCAACATGCATCTAGAGTATTAAGTTCATAAGAATAGAGTAATGCTTTAGGCAAGATGACATGATGTAGAGGGATAAACTCAAGAAATATGATATAAACCCAATCTTTTTATCCTCGGTGGCAACAATACAATACGTACCTTGCTGCCCCTACTGTCACTGGGAAAGGACACCGCAAGATTGAGCCCAAACCTAAGCACTTCTCCCATTGCAAGAAAGATCAATCTAGTAGGACAAACAAAACGATAATTTAAAGAGACTTGCAAAGATCTCAAATCATACATATAAGAATTCAGAGAAGAACCAAATATTGTTCATAGATAAACTTGATCTTAAATCCACAATTCATCGGATCTCGAGAAACTGTGAGAACCTGGAATTAACTTCCAGACCCTCCTGTGTATATTTGTCAACCCCAGGATCATTGTGGACAACACAGTGAAATCATATCATTGCACAATACATAAAAGGTATTACAATTTTAAATATATCTTGCCACAAGGCATACCTAGATAAATGTCTCATGACACTTATTACATTCAGAAAAACAGCGGAAAGTACAATGCGTAGCGACTCCATCTCAGCCAAAGGCAGTCGATGTAGTCCACGTGACCTCACTCCTACGGATCGCCATACTAGTCGTAGTCATCACCTCCATCTTCATGCAACTCTATTGTCAACAAAATTATTGCCATGAGTACATTACGTACTGAACATGCCTCCCTCAGGGAAGGACCTAATAGCTACATGTGGCTTCAAAGGAAGGCTGTATGGCTCATTTGCATAAAGCTAATTTTGTTTGTCAAATAAAGTAGTTGGATAAAAGCAGTTTTAGATGAAAACATGTTTTATTTCTAGAACAACTTTCATCAAGTGAGGATCCTCGATCAACTCACGTCCTTCATAGGTTTCAAGCATAGGGGCAAAGAGGGAATAAGCAAGACAAGTCCTGTACGTTAAGAAAGATTCATGTGCTGTCCTTGACCGTGGACACGGCTATTCAAATAATTTTACACTCTGCAAAGGTTGTACACTTTACTCACACGACACAATCCCGACTTGTTGCCACTAGCCGTCGCTAGCGTAATAAACCATCTGGTATACCAGCAGGGAGATTGTGACGAGGTCTTTGGACTAGATCCCCCAAAGATGTGACATGCCCACCGGGTCTGGTGCACGGAACTAAGAGTACGTCCTCAAACCGCCCCCCATCTGTGCCGAGGATACTCCCTGCAGGGCAGATATCCCATCTACGGTATAGCGACATCGACACCTAAGGCTGACTAGCTTACTTGACCAAGCCAGTGCCCATATAGCATGTGGCCATACTGTTATCACAATCTTCAAATCCAATACTTATTAGGCCTTAAGCGGCACGGACGACTGATTGCCCCCTTCAACCTGGTTCTGCATGCTGATGGGCTGGATCGAGCTAACCGAGCTCTTCGCCACGAGTTGTACACCACTCGTCAGCACCTCTACCGTGCTCTGACGATGTTGCACCCCTTCGTCGGATCTGGGGAGCTGTCGCGTTCTGCGATCTACCCTGCCCGGACCGTGATGCCCCAGGGCGTCGGCTGGCCAGATGTGGGAGGCTACTCTCCTGCATTGGGTCCTCTCCTGCCACCTGCGCATCGGGTTCCGCACCAGAGTATCCGTGGGCCCCAGGCTACTCGCGTGGAGGTCTTCCCTTCGCGTCACTACCAGCTGTCGGGCTACACCTACCTCCGCAGTACCGCATGGGACTGACGTAGACTTGCTTGTTAGTGTTAGCTGCATTCGCCGCGAGCCTGTGTGCCACCTATGATGTCTTAGTCTATGTACCAGACTCTGTGTAACGAACTCCATGCATGATCTCTTTTGTAAGATATGCCGACTACTATGTAGTATCTATCGTGCTGCTTTCGTTGTGCATGTTTCATCATGAATGATTCTCGTCTTTGCACATTTCTCAATACTGAACTACCCCTGTTATATATTAGCAGGATGGTTAGACCAGGTGGTCGTGGTCGTGGTCGTGGTGGCAACGCCCCACCACCACCTGAGTACATGGCTGGGATGATGCAACAGTTTGAGCTGAATCGTCAGTTCATGGAGAATATTATGGCTCAGTTTCCTCGCCCCAATATGAACCAGCAGCCAGCCCCAGTAACTCTGCAGGATTTCATGCGCCTGAACCCAACTGTGTACCGCAGCTCAACTCAGCCTCTGGATGCTGATGACTGGCTCCGAGACATCACCTATGAGATGGAGTCTGCTGATGTAGCCCCTGCCAGCTATGTCACCTTTGCTTCCTTCTTCCTGAAGGGACCCGCAGCTCAATGGTGGGATAGCCACAGGCGTACTCTGCCAGCTGGAACAATCATCACCTGGCCAGACTTCCAAGCTTCCTTCCCTGCTCGCTTCATTCCTCAGGGAGTTATGGACCGGAAGAAGCGTGAGTTCCGCAACCTCACCCAAGGCAATAAAACTATGGAAGCTTACCAGCGGGAGTTTCTTGACTTGTCCCGCTATGCTGAAGAAGACATCGCAACTGATGCACGCAGACAGGAGAAGTTCCGTGATGGCCTTCAAGCTGACATCAAGCTCGCACTTCTAGTGCACGACTTTGCTGATTTCGCCACTCTGGTGAACAAAGCCATCAACGTCGAAACTGGTCTGCAGGAATACCAGAGCTCTCACAAGCGCAGCCGTGACACGAGCTCATCTTCGGGCCCGTCCTCGCAGAAGCGCAAGATATGGATCCCCAACAGCATGTACCAGCCGGATGCACCTGCCCCAAGGCAGCCCTATGCTGCACCTCGTCTGCCTGCTCCTCCAACTAGGCAGACAAGACTTCCAGCTCCACCACCACAAGCTCCTGTTCCCACTCCCAATAATGGCCTCTGCTACAAGTGTGGTCAGCCAGGTCACCGTGCTAGGGATTGCAATCAAAACCAGAATCAACTGGCCCTCCCAGCAACTGGCCGTGGAAGCAACCAGCCTCGCAACAACAGTGCCAAGTCCTATGGTCGTGTTCATGCCAACCATGTTGATCTCAATGAAGTTCTAGACCAGCCTGCTACCGTGATGGGTACACTCCTCGTAAACTCAGTACCTGCATCTGTTTTATTCGATTCAGGGGCATCGCATTCATTCATGTCAGAAGATTTTGCATACAAGCATGACGTTAAATGTGAGGAGATGAACGCTTCGGTATTGGTAAAAACCCCCGTGAACCCCCGTGGGACAATGTCAAACCTCACTGGTTGGCATCGATGTCCCCGTGGAAATCGAAGGGCTGGAATTCTATGCCTCTCCCATTATCCTGAAGTCGTCTAACATCGACCTCATTCTGGGAATGGATTGGTTGAAAGCGCATACTGCTTCTATAGTTTGCGCCACTAAGGTCGTCCATCTGCTACACCCTTCTGACGAAATAATAGCTTACCAAGCTCATCTAGTTCAGAACGCCGAGGCACGACTTTATGCCTTGAATGCGTTGAACGCTGCACCACTCGAGGGCATTGAAAACATTCCCGTCGTTCGTGAATTCCAAGACGTCTTCCCAGAAGAACTTCCAGGGATTCCTCCTGCTAGAGCTGTCGAATTCATCATCGACTTGAAACCCGGCACTACCCCTATAGCTAAACGACCCTACAAGATGCCGCCGCATGAACTCATTGAGCTTAAGGAGGAAATCGACAAATCTCTTGTCAAAGGTTTCATTCGCCCAAGTTGCTCTCCTTGGGGAGCACCTTCTCTCTTTGTTAAGAAAAGGATGGGACAAACCGATTAGTCCAAGACTACCGTCCTATAAACCAAGCTACCATTCAGAATAAATATCCTCTTCCTCGATCAATGATCTTTATGATCAACTGGCTGGCTCATCAGTGTTCTCCAAACTCGACTTGAGGTTGGGTTACCACCAGATCCGTGTTCGTGAAGAGGACATCCCAAAAACCCTTCGTGACTCGGTATGGATCATACGAGTACACCGTCATGTCATTCGGTTTAACGAATGCTCCAGCCACCTTCTCTCGTCTGATGAATTATATATTCATGGATTACCTCGACAAGTTCGTCGTGGTTTATTTGGACGATATCCTTGTATTTTCCAAGAACAAGGAGGAACATGCTGAACATCTTCGTCTTGTGCTGGAAAACTTCGAGAGCATCAACTGTATGCTAAGTATTCCAAGTGTGAATTCTGGCTCCCCGAAGTAACCTATCTTGGGCATGTCATCTCCAAGATGGTATTGCCGTCAACCCTGAACGAGTTCAGGCTATTCTCGATTGGACTCCTCCGAAGAATGTGAAGCAAGTCCGAAGTTTTCTCCTCGCCAGCTATTGCCGTCGATTCGTCGAGAACTTCTCCAAGATTGCCAGGCCCCTGACTAATCTGTTGCATAAGGGTGTCAAGTTTGACTGGACAGACAAGTGTCAGGAAAGTTTCCAGGCGCTCAAAGACAAGTTGACTTCTGCCCCCGTACTTGCTCCACCTGATACTAAGAAGGACTTCGTCATTTACTGCGACGCTTCCCGTCAAGGATTAGGCTGTGTCCTAATGCAAGAGCGCAGAGTGATTGCTTATGCCTCTCGTCAACTGCGCCCTCACGAAGAAAACTACCCGGTTCACGACCTCGAGCTTGCTGCTGTCATTCATGCACTGAAGCAGTGGCGACATTACCTTCTCGGTAATCGTTGCGAGATCTTCACCGACCATCAAAGTCTGAAGTATCTGTTTACTCAGCCAGATTTGAATCCTACGTCAGCAAAGATGGATGGAGACTGTTGCAGACTTTGACGTGGATATATCATATACCCCCGGCAAGGCTAATGTAATGGCTGATGCCCTGAGCCGCAAGTCTTACTGCAACCACCTCCAGGTCCACAAAGTTCAGCCCTCGCTTACCGAAGAATTTAGAAGGCTGAACCTCCATATTGTCCCCGGGATCACTCGCTCCCCCTCCCGAAGGTTTCCCCAAACGGAACCTCCATGTTGTTTCCAAGGGTTCTCTCAATACCCTGGTTGCGAAACCAGATCTTGTGGACACCATCAAATGGATACAGAAATGTGACGATGAAGTCCTCAAGATTAAGCGCGACCTCAAAAGAGGAAAGCCTTCATTCTTCACGATCGCCGACGATGGCGCCTTGTATTTCAAAGGCCGCCTAGTGGTACCATGTTCGAAGAAAAACCTGGATAAGACTAAAAGGGTTATGCAAGAAGCCGATGATACGCCACTGTCCATCCATCCTGGTAGTACAAAGATGTACCAGGATATTCGTCAAAGATTCTGGTGGTCTAATATGAAGCAGGACATTGCTCGTTATGTTGCTGAGTGTGACGTTTGTCGCCGATTGTCGCCGAATCAAAGCAGAGCATCAAAGGCCTGCTGGAACTCTGCAACCTATCTCTATTCCTGAATGGAAATGGGACCATGTTGAAATGGACTTCGTCACTGGATTTCCCAAATCGCAGAAAGGTAATGATGCTATTCTTGTCGTCATTGACCGGCTTTCCAAAGTTGCCCATTTCCTGGCGGTCAAAGAGACAATCACTGCTAGTCAGCTTGCTACTCTCTACATGGCTAGAATTGTTTCACTTCACGGTATCCCACTGGTTATCAGTTCAGACCGTGGCAGCTTGTTCACTTCAAGGTTTTGGGCGAGTTTCCAAGAAGCTATGGGGACTCATCTGTCGTTCAGTACTGCGTTCCACCCTCAGTCGCAAGGACAGGTTGAATGTGTCAACCAAGTTCTCGAAGACATGCTTCGAGCTTGTGTAATCTCATTCGGCAAGAAATGGGAGGAATCTCTTCCATATGCCGAGTTCTCTTATAATAATAGCTATCAAGCTAGTCTAAAGATGTCCCCCTTCGAAGTGCTATATGGACGAAAGTGTCGAACCCCTCTGAACTGGTCAGAAACTGGGGAACGTCCACTCTTTGGTCCGGATATTATACAACAGGCCGAAGAACAAGTTCGCATTATTCGCGAGAATCTCAAGACTGCTCAGTCACGTCAGAAAAGTCAGTATGACCGTCATCACCAAGACATGGTCTATCAACCTGGCGAAAAGGCTTATCTTCGAGTTACACCAATGAAGGGTGCTCACCGCTTCGGGATCAAGGGAAAGCTAGCTCCCCGCTATATTGGTCCTTTCACTATTCTCGAAAGGCGTGGTAAAGTGGCATATCAACTGGAGCTTCCGCCGAACCTTTCTCAGGTTCACGATGTGTTCCATGTGTCACAACTCCGACGCTGCTTCAAGGACCCAATTCGAGCAGTGGATCATGAAGTGCTTGAATTGCAACAAGACCTCTCCTATAAAGAGCATCCGGTCCGCATTCTCGACCAAGCTGAACGCCGCACACGTCAGAAGGCGATCAAATTCCTCAAAGTCCAGTGGTCGAATCACTCTGAAGACGAAGCCACTTGGGAACGCGAGGATCGCCTGCGTGATGAATACCCCGCGTTGTTTCCTTCTACCTCCTAAATCTCGGGACGAGATTTCTTGTAGTGGAGGAGTTTTGTAACGCCCGGGTAATCAAGCTACAGTAATCCAACGATAATCATGCCACGTCACCCCGGTTACTATTGATAATCTACCGTTAGGCCAAAACCGATTCAAATTCAAAGTCAAAATCAAGCAAACAATAAAAGTTTTCAAACATCAAAACTAAAATGTTCATCATGTGGCAAATGATCCCTAACTAGATTTTGTGGTGGAACAAACCTTTTACAAAGTGTTTAAGTGCCCTAAACTAATTAAAAACAGTGGCTAAACTAATAATTTAATTGCTTTTGAAAAATAAAAATACATTATACTAATTTATTTTGGGTCCAAACTAGGTTTGGCAGTGGCCTATTTTGATGATACTAAGTTAGGTGCTAACCTGGTATTTTAAAGAAACTAAAATAATTAGGAGCTAAAAGAAAACAGAAAAGAAAAATAGAAAAAAAATAAAAGGTCAAACAAAAAAAAACAGAACCCCCCCCCCCGCTGGGCCAAGTGGCCCAGCTGGCCTTCGCCGTCCGAACGGGCCGGCCCAGCCGGCCGCACCTTATCCCCACCCCCCCTGAGACCTAACCCTAGCTAGCTCCCCACTCCTCCCACTCGACCCCCTCACTCCCCTCGCCATCCCTCGCGCCGCCGCACGCCCAGAGGCGAAGCGCTCGTGCCCGACACCCCCTCACACGCCTCTCCTCCTCCTTCCCCGTTCTGGATCTGGGCGGCGCGCCCGACGCCGCCGTCGATCCCCGTCGCCCCGCCGCCGTTCACCATCGCCACCGCCACCGCGCTCCCCGTCCTCCTCTGGACGCCGCCGTGCCGTTGCCATCGCCCCGCGCCACCCCGAGCCCCGACGACCGCGCCCCATCCGCTGCCGCTCGAGGGCCTCCTCGACTCGCCGGCCTGCCTCCCCCTCCCCGCCGGACTGCTACCTCTCCGTCCCCGTCAACCTCCCCGAGCACCGCTGCATAGACCCCACGGCCCCGTGGTGAGGCCCCGGCATCTCCTCATTCTCTCCTGCTCCGGCCACTTCGGCCATGGCCTCGCTCACCGATGCCCGCACGCGCGCCGGCCGCCCTGGCCGCGCCCGCGCCCCCTCCCTGCGCCCGTGCCCCACCTCGTTCGACGCGCCCGCTCGGCTCCCTCCGCGTCCGCTCCGCCGGGCAGCCCTGCTGCTGCTGCCCCGCTGCGTGCGCCGCGCATCCGCGTTGTTCCGCCGCTGCATCGCCGTGCGGCCCCGCAACAACCCGCAGCACCACCGCGCGTGCACCACCCCGCGCGTCGCGCCTGGGCCGGCACCCCGCTGGCGCCCCGTGACGCGCCTCACGCCGACGAGCCCGCCCCGGCTCCCCTGCAGTTGCTCCGACCACCGCCTCCGTTCACCGGCGTTGCTGCTCCTCGCCCGCGGCCCCTTGCTCGCCGGCCGGCGCGTACCCGACCCTACAGTGGCCGTTGCCGCGGCCCTGGGCGTGCGCCCGTGTGGTCTGGGCAGCGCACACGCCCAGCGCCTGCTTACCCGTGCGCCCGTTAGGCCCCCTGGGCATATGACATGGGGGGCCCACCCTGAGAACGTTTTAAAAAAAAAGAGAACAAAATAAATAAATAAATAGGTAATAATTAATTAACTAATTAATTAATTAAGTTAATCAATCATGTTTAATTAATCTAATTAACTAGTTAGTTTAATTAAATAGTAATTAGATTAGTGAAACCCTAATTAGAGTAAACAGAGTATGACATGCGGGACCCACACGTCAGATTGACCCAGTCAACTCCCTGTTGACTGCTGACGTCATGCTGACGTCAGCGTGCACTGTTCTGGATAATGTTTAATTAAAATAATTAACTAAATACTAAAAATGATTTTAATCTTTTAAAATTAGTATAAAATAAACCGTAGCTTGGATGAAAAAACTTTGTACATGAAAGTTGCTCAGAACGACGAGACGAATTTGAATACGCAGCCCGTTTATCCGCCACGCATCCCTAGCATAGCGAACACGCAACTTTCCCCTTCTGTTTCACCTGTCCGAAAACGCGAAACACCGGGGATACTTTCCCGGATGTTTCCCCCCCTTCACCAGTATCACCTCATACCGCGATAGGGCACCCCTAGCACCGCTACTTGTCATGTCATGCATCGCTATGCATCTGTTTGCTTAAATATTTATTGTTTCTTCCCCCTCTTCTCTCGCTAGACACCGAGACCGACGCTGCTGCTACCCAGTATGACTACGGAGTTGACGATCCCTCTCTCTTGCCAGAGCAACCAGGAAAGCCCCCCCTTTGATCACCAGATATCGCCTACTCTTCTCTATACTTCTTGCATTAGAGTAGTGTAGCATGTTACTGCTTCCCGTTAATCCTATACTGATGCATAGCCTGTCCTTGCTACTACTGTTGTTACCTTTACCTGCAATCCTAATGCTTAGTATAGGATGCTAGATTATCATCAGTGGCCCTACATCCTTGTCCGTCTGCCATGCTATACTATCGGGCCGTGATCACTCGGGAGTTGATCACGGGTATATACTGTATACTTTATACATGATACATGTGGTGACTAAAGACGGGTCGGCTTGAGGAGCACCCGCGAGTGGATCTTTGAGGTGGAGCGACAGGGCAGGTTCCGACCACCTAGGAGAGAGGTGGGCCTGGCCCTGGTCGGCGTTCGCGGATACTTAACACGCTTAACGAGATCTGGGTATTTGATCTAAGTATGGCCATTTGGTCTATACGCACTAACCATCTACGCGGGAGTAGTTATGGGTATCCCGGCGTCGTGGTATCAGCCGAAGCCTTCGTGACGTCAGCGACTGAGTGGCGCGCGCCGGATTGGAACGTAAGCCTACTCTTGTATTAAGGGGGCTAGTTCTGCTTCCGGCCGCGTACGCAACGTGCAGGTGTGCTAAGGGCGATGGGCCCAGACCCCTGTGCGCTTAGGTTTAGACCGGCGTGCTGACCTCTCTGTTGTGCCTAGGTGGGGCTGCGACGTGTTGATCTTCCGAGGCCGGACATGACCCAGGAAAGTGTGTCCGGCCAAATGGGATCAAGCGTGTTGGGGTATGTGGTGCACCCCTGCAGGGAAGTTAATCTATTCGAATAGCCGTGATCTTCGGTAACAGGACGACTTGGAGTTGTACCTTGACCTTATGACAACTAGAATCGGATACTAAATAAAACACACCCTTTCAAGTGCCAGATACAACCGGTGATCGCTCTCTCACAGGGCGACGAGGGGAGGATCATCGGTTAGGGTTATGCTATGCGATGCTACTTGGAGGACTTCAGTCTACTCCCTTCTACATGCTGCAAGACGGAGGCTGCCAGAAGCGTAGTCTTCGAAAGGATTAGCTATCCCCCTCTTATTCTGGCTTTCTGCAGTTCAGTCCACCGATATGGCCCTTTACACATTTACCCATGCATATGTAGTGTAGCTTCTTGCTTGCGAGTACTTTGGATGAGTACTCACGGTTGCTTTCTCCTTCTTTCCCTCTATCCCTTCTACCTGGTTGTCGCAACCAGATGTTGGAGCCCAGGAGCCAGACGCCACCGTCGACAACGACCCCTACTACACCGGAGGTGCCTACTACTACGTGATGCCCGCTGACGACGACCAGGAGTAGTTAGGAGGATCCCAGGCAGGAGGCCTGCGCCTCTTTCGATCTGTATCCCAGTTTTTGCTAGCCTTCTTAAGGCAAACTTGTTTAACTTATGTCTGTACTCAGATATTGTTGCTTTCGCTGACTCGTCTATGATCGAGCTCTTGTATTCGAGCCCTCGAGGCCCCTGGCTTGTAATATGATGCTTGTATGACTTACTTTATTTGTAGAGTTGTGTTGTGATATCTTCCCGTGAGTCCCTGATCTTGATCGTACACGTTTGCGTGTATGATTAGTGTACGATTAAATCGGGGGCGTCACACGACACAATCCCGACTTGTTGCCACTAGCCGTCGCTAGCGTAATAAACCATCTGGTATACCAGCAGGGAGATTGTGACGAGGTCTTTGGACTAGATCCCCCAAAGATGTGACATGCCCACCGGGTCTGGTGCACGGAACTAAGAGTACGTCCTCAAACCGCCCCCCATCTGTGCCGAGGATACTCCCTGCAGGGCAGATATCCCATCTACGGTATAGCGACATCGACACCTAAGGCTGACTAGCTTACTTGACCAAGCCAGTGCCCATATAGCATGTGGCCATACTGTTATCACAATCTTCAAATCCAATACTTATTAGGCCTTAAGCGGCACGGACGACTGATTGCCCCCTTCAACCTGTGAATGGCAGCCAATTGCTCCTTCAATCCTTGACTCAGCTGTCGTCTGCACCAGTATTCAGATGGTAAGTTTCACCCAGAGTAGAAGAGAGTAGAGGAGATCAACAAGGGCCAATCAGCCTAGCTCAGCGATAAGTTTCAAGTGTCAATGACTCAAAGGTCATTCAACAAAGCACCTATAGGGTAATAAGCATGGATAAGCATTTCTACTCTACCAGAATACTATATTCTACTCAAGTGTCAATTGAATAGGCGACAAGCGGATCAAGGTAATGTGTCAATCGACATGATAGCTACAAGAATTAAAATAGCATGCACATAGTAACCATAAAACAGAATGCAATTTTGTAAACATAGGATAAATATGATCAAAGAAGGAGGCATGCCTTCGTTGTTGAGTCCTTCGATAACCTGATTATTTATGTCCTTCTCCAACATCGTCACTCCCTACTCTTCGTAACGATAGCAAATGAAAATCAAATAAATACCAAAGCAATAGATTCCAAATTAATAACATCCAAAACAACAATAGGAGTGGATGGATAGCAAGATATTGATCAGATGGTGATTCCAAAAGGAGATAGCATGACTGGAAGGTAAGTAGAGGACTCGATGAATTGATAGGGTTTAGTTGATGATGGATAATCAAGGCTTGCCAACAATACTAACGTTCTAATACAAACTATGGTACTAACCATTAGTAGTGCCCACTACACATCTCAGCTTACTATATAGGAAACTATTACGAACAAACCAAATTGCATGAACATACATGGAATAATCCATCCGATGCATTTCAACTACTCAATCATAACATGACATGATATAATGGTCAATTGCAACCAAACATATACAACAACTATATAATCAAACAAAAGCAAGTATTCTATAAGACAACTAAACCAACATTACAAACCATTCTAGTCAAGCAACGAAACATCATACAACAATATGAAATGATCTCAGTCTAGTCCTAAAATATTATCAAAGGAAATAGAATCAACTTCACTATATCAAACTAATTCATTTGTCAAACAATTAACAAGAACTACACAACACATTGAACAAATGGATGCACATCTATCCTAGGCATGATATGATTAAGAGTAACAATCAACCAAGAATAAATATTTGGATGAATCCAAATACTTATAATGGTTAACAACAATCAAAGACTAAACATAAATCATAAAAACTATTAGCAAGCATATCTATAAAAGAAGACAAACCAATACTAATTAAGGTAGAAACTAATTAAACAACTTAATAATAACACACATCTCACACAATACATGTGAGTATAGATTCACTAGATGTCTAAGCAAATAACACAAGCATGACACTGACGAGTGATCATGATAAGATACTAAACTAGAATCTGGTCTTACTACTAAAGAACAACTAATACTCAAGTAACCACTAGCAATAAGATTACCACTTCATGCTTACATAATAGATCAAACTATGCACACTAAGCATATGAGGAAGATACAACTCAACTAACATGAAAGGCAAACTATCTTAAGCATGTGCTAAACTATCGCAACAAGACCCAACACTCCTGAGGCTATCATAAAACCAAAGTGATCATCCATAAGAATGCACAAGAGACTAAGTACTCAATTATAGCACATAGACAAAATAAGACATGAAAGATCACTTGCATGAGTGACAACTAGACATATAACAATGCTTCAACAAGATAAAGTAGATATGAAGAAGTCTAGGCATACCCAATGTAATAGTGCGGTAGACTAGATATAATGCTAAGGATGGATGATCATGACACAAGATGCCAAACTATGCTACCAGTAGAATACAACTTATAACTACGACATAACTTAGTTGATATCAACTAACATGACTATCAAGAATGGCATTAGCACACAACACTATCATGCTAGTTGTGACTTATAAGCAAAAGGGAAAAGCATACTAAGCAAGTACACATCTAGGTCATGGCATCAATCACATCAAGCAATGTGCTATACTAGCATGAATAACATGAAGACATGTATTTCTACCTAGTACAACCTAGACTTGCTAATACATAACTGGACAACCTAGGCATCATAGAACACACGGGTCATTACACACATGTTATGCAATCTCTTTATACAATCCCAACAACATGGCATAGTATTGATCAAGCAAGAAGTTGCTCAATAAAAGAATGCACAAGATCAACAAACTACTCTAATGTAAATCAAGGCTAACCATATGCGTAGTCATACAATGCAAACTAGAAATGATATAGTACATGGTATGCATACAACCAAACATGCATTCTACTGTAAGCAATTGTTAACACGGCATGGTAATAAACTAATATAAATAAACACACATGATAATTATCAATATGCAATAAACTAGTTTTATTCCATTAGAATGATTCTATACAGCAATACAAATATGAATGACATAAAGCATCCAACCATGAAATCATGGATAACAAACATCTAGAAAGAAGAGGAACAACTTGGGAATTATATTCTACACAACAAACTATAATGCACTCATTTCCAAACAACAAGGCATTTTATTTGACATCTAGCATAAATAAAACTATGCAAAACACCTACAAATGATGCCTAATAACTATCAGAGGCATGCCATGCTTTCAAACCAATAAAACAAACATGTGACATGGACGGAAATGTAAATGTAAACCATATCTAAGATATCTTCATGCTAAACAATAAGAAAATAAGAAAACATGAAGTCTTTAATAATTAAAGAAATCAAACAAATCTTAGAATAACCTTACAAAGTCCTAAGCATGGAGACAATTCACCAAAAATCTGTACGCATTCTCAACATAGAACCATAAACAATACTAAGCATTATTTAAATGATAACAATACGATTACCTATCAATGCTCCAAATCTAATTAAAATAGTAACACCCGACAAGCATGTACGAACAATAATAATCCGATACACCAATCAACTCGTACACATGGTAAGAATTTGCAAAGACTTGTACAGAGACATATCATAGGACTACGCATGCACCAAAGAAAAATACCATCAAGATCATACTATATTTGACAATTTAAATAATCCTACAAATACGTCTAAGAAATCACATGACACTCTCTGTAAAATATATGAGATGATTAGCATGCGCTGCTAACATTATGAAATATTTAGGAGTAACTTCTAGACATGTCATGAACATGCAATAAAATAACATATTAACATAAAAGTTAACCGAACAAGAAACCCACTTGAATTTTACCCAAAACAACTATGATTAAAACCACCCCACAACACACCTATTACAACGATAATCTAAATATACTGCCGAGTTCCTATGACCAAAACTATCATTTCATATGTTGACCTCAAGACCATCTAACGAACAGAAAACAAAAAAAGATATGTCGTTGCCACCAATCGATCCAGGTTTCGGACACACGCGGCCAACGACAAAGATAGGTTGAATCATGATGTCTACGGAATACACTAGGTGATGACAAGCACGCGTGCAAAAGGAATTTGATAGAGGCTCACCGAGTTTGACGGAACGGTGCGACGAACTTGATGAACAGTGTCCGCGGACATGCAGAATTCTTCATGTGTGGTTGACGGATCGTGTTTCTTCTTCCCTGAATGGAATCATGGCGTGGAGGAGGAGTTTATGGCACAAGGATTCGGATAGAGATGGTCCGAGTCATCGGGATCGAGCATCGGTGTCCACGGAGCTTCAAAGTTCATGGAGTTGCCTTGGAGACAGGGGAAAGGAAGAGGGCAAGGGTTGCTACGGGAATGGAAGAGAAGGTGGAGGCGCTGAATATGATGGCTTCAGTTTTGGAAACCGATGGGAATTACTGAGGGTTGTTTCTCTTCAGTACGTGGCTGTTGACGTTTCCTCTTTCCCTGAGTTGTGAACGTACAGAGAAAGGAGAAGAGGGGTTCGTTAGGTTGGGAGTGATGGGCCAGATCGGGCCAGCCCATGAGGAAGGTAGAGGCCATGAAAAATAGTGGGGTTATTGGGCTGTTGTCCAAGGGAGATGGAGGAAGAAAATAAAAGAGATGGGTTGGGTCCATTCGGGTGACAGGAATAAGAAACAGTGAGAGAGAATAGAGAAGATAGATTAGCCATTGGATATTGCCAAGAGTTTGGGGAAAGAAATTAATTAGATTTTCCTAAAGGAAAATATATTAAAGGAACAGAAGCTCAAAACAAAATCGAAAGAAGTTCCAAAATGCATATGTGCATAAATTACTATGCCGAAGACGAGAGAATAAAACCCGACTAAAAGAAAAGAAGTAAACTCAAATCTTTAATATAGGTATGCATTAGTTCAAATTAAATCATCTAAATTATAAAAGTCCAATTAGCTTTGTTAACAAATAAAACAAACGAAATTTTCTCGCCCTGTTTTTTGGAAAACTTTTCTTAAACATTCCGAGAATCGGGATGTTACACAAACACACCGCAAAAAGTATTACATCGAATAGATCTCCAAGAACATCGAGGATAACTTTGTATTGAGAACCAAAGAGAGAGAAGAAGCCATCTAGCTAATAACTATGGACACGAAGGTCTATGGTAAACTACTCACACATCATCAAAGAGGCTATGATGTTGATGTAGAAGCCCTCCGTGATCGAATCCCCCTTTGGCAGATCACCGGAAAAGGCCCCATATGGGATCTCACGGGTATAGAAGGTTGCGGCGGTGGAGAAGTGGTTTTGTGGCTCCCCTGATGTTTTAGGGTATAAGAGTATATATACGTGAAAGAAGTATGTCGGTGGAGCTCCATGGGGCCCACGAGGATGGGGGCGCGCCCTCCTGCCTCGTGGAAGCTTCACAGAGTTCCAGACTTCTACTCCAAGTCTCCTAGTTAGCGTTTGTTCCAAGAAAGATCCTCGCGAATGTTTCGTTCCGTTTGATATTCCTTTTCTGCAAAACACTAAAATAGGCAAAAAAACAGAAACTGGCACCGGGCCTCCGGTTAATAGGTTAGTCCCAAAAATAATATAAAAGTGCATATTAAAGCCCATTAAACATCCAAAACAGATAATATAATAGCATGGAACAATAAAAAATTTATAGGTACGTTGGAGACGTATCAGTTAGTCCCAAAAAATGATATAAAGTTGCTATAAAATGATTGTAAAACATCCAAGAATGATAATATAACAGCATGAATACTTCATAAATTATAGATATGTTGGAGAGATATCAATATCCAATGTGCCTCCTTGTGGTAACTTGTACTTAAATTGTTTACATCGAAAGTTACTTGCCCCTTTGCATGTTTTGGTTTTGTTCCGTGCATGTGTTTGTATATGTTGTTCCACCAATTTGCTTATCTTGAGTAATCAAATATGTGTGTGTTGGTTTTCACATCATGTACGTGTGTGTCGTGCATTGAGACTTTGCACATCTTGTTTGTATCTTAGTTGGCTCTTGTGAGAGATTAATGGAAAATCCCATTTTCGGGAAGTGATGTGCTTGTGCACCTCACAATCCTATAAGTGCGTGTACATGAGGAATACCATCTAGTATTGATATTACAAGATCATCTAGTCGCTATGTGGTATGTCTTCTCATGAGAAATTAAAATTCTAAATAGTCCATTAATTATTTATTGTTGGATTCTTATTGTCGCTTGTGAAGTTTTCTTTGGTATCACATTATGGGGGAGTAATGTGCTATGTGCAAATTACAAGCCTAGAAAAGGTGTACATTTGAGATATTGTCACCTAGAATTTATATTGTAAATTATCTTGTTCCTAGGTTGCACTTTAGCTCTACAAGTTGCAATTTGCTTTTGTATTTGGTGTGAAGATGATGATGGATATCATTGAAATCTACCACCGGGAATCATTTACAAATACTTCTTGTCTCTTGACAATTGGTAATCATTTATGTGGTAGAAATTGTTGATCATCTTTACATTGGCCTTTGCTTTTATTTGCCTTATCTCTTGCCAAGGATTGTGTCAACTCCCATTGTCTTCCATACCACTTGTGGATCTTGTTAATTTCTTGATCTTGCCTAGTGTTTTCTAGATATAGTGAAAGTGGTGATCCCACCTTGTGCATTTTGTATTCAAATGCAAATTCTCTATAATGCACTACTCTTGGGGGAGCTATCCTATTTTCTATAAAACTCTCATCTTGTGATCCTTATCAAGTGTGTGTTGGTGAAAGGCAAGCCGTTCCTTTTTGGTACTTTGTGCCATCATGAAACTTAGTAGAGTGCTTCGTTTGTTTGGAACCACCCTCTCTTTTGGGAGTTCGATATCTTTTTTTTCATGTTTCAATGGATATCTCATTCCTTGATGAATCTTTCAAGTGATATATTCCAAGTGATGATTTATTCATCTGGTATCTTTTCTTCATGTGGTATTTCTTTGTCAATTGGTATCGATTCTTGAAAGTCTTGATCATGCATATTAACTTCATGTAGTTTCTTTGGCATGCTTTCTTTCTTTAACCCAATATTTAGGGGAAACTCCACCAAGTCTCAAATTGGATGAGATGTGCATGAAATTCATTTTCATATCTATATGCACATATTTATGTGGAGTTTTTCCTATGTATTATTGGTTCTCTAACTCCTTGGTCCCAATGAGCTTGGGTACCATTTTGTTTGTGGTGTTGTTATAGGAACAACTAGAGATGCATTGGATGCTCAGTTCATTCAAAAGGAAGGTGGTTTCACCATGTGCTTATTGGAGTCAAGCTAGGACGTTAAATGAAATACTATCGTTTACATTCAATTGGTATCTACTACATCCTTCCAATGTTATCTCGGTAACAAGTATCTACTCATGCATACATTTCTTACATACAACCTTGTGTAGGTTACATCATGGCATGAATTTTTCTTGATTAGTTCTTGTGATACTCATTTCCCTTCTCAAAGCATCTCAACAATGATCTCTTGTTGATAGTTGTGATGTCTTTGATGTTCATTTGGTTGAAGCTCATTTATATACTACTAGCCGAATGCCCGTACGTTGCCACGGGTCAAAAAACGCATTATGATCAAATAATTTTTCGAATTAAAAAATGCGTGTCGGATATGATAGGACTGGTTTCAATTCCTGGACAAATTGATTCTCTCCCTCTTATTTCTTCCTAGGCAATCGTCGTATGTCTTTAAAAACTCCCCCTTGCATCATTTTATTCTCCTCACCCTTCCTTTCCCTTCACCTTTTCCACAGTGCCGTGTGGGCAAGCCCTATTCAAAATCTTGTATTTTCATTTATTATGTCATCGATTCAAAATATTATTTGATCTCCTTTTTTAATGGAAACTTACGAAGTCCTCTCACAACTAACTGGAAAGAAACATGAACTTTGATAAGTATAGAAACAAAGACAAAAATCATATTTTCTAAAAAAATAGACCCTCTCAAACAACATATAATACTCCCAAACCCAAAGTTAAATAGAACTACAAGAGATGTAAGCTTAATGTAAAACATCTGACTTTTAGGTCACTCTCATAAAAGGTTATTCTACAACGATCAAATGACTGGGAGTAGCATCTTGAGTTCAAGCAGTTCTCTCTGAAGGCGTAGGTTGAGTTAAAGGCTGTCCTCTTTCTTCTCAAGAGGAACTCCTGACCTCCTTGAGAATATAAAGAAGCTTAACAAACCAAGCTCTATGTGCCCCCTATCTTGACCATGGACAAATACCAACTTTTGCAACAAAAAAATACAAACTGAAAATTCAAAGCCAGGATGTTAGCGATAGTTAGTTCAAACTCGTACAACCCCAAAAGCAATAGTTAGTTTAAACTCTTACAGCCCAAAAAGCATATGGTTTGATTGCCTCCAAGTTTCAACATTACCTTGAGCTTTAGACATGCTTTCTGATTTTTTAGAGTTAGAGATAAAAGCTCCAAGAATGATTGAAATTGAGAGTGATTTGATGAGTTAGGACTGACAGGAACATTCAGTAGGACAACCAACACAAAAACTACGACGACATACTACCATCACATGAAATATGTAAATGTGTGTGCATTATTTAGGTTCTCAACATATATCTCTCATGCTCTTCCGATTCACTTTTCTCCTATCCAAGCATCTCACTGCCAATCTATCAAAAAAATAGCAGCTTCCCACGTAGATGG
Source organism: Triticum urartu (assembly GCF_003073215.2). NCBI lineage: Eukaryota > Viridiplantae > Streptophyta > Magnoliopsida > Poales > Poaceae > Triticum > Triticum urartu. Next base: position 37,507,279 of record NC_053025.1, read on the forward strand.
GGCCTCGGTCAGCAACGCGGCGGGAGCAGAAATCAGCCTCCAGGAAGTACTCGGCAAGCTTGATATAGACCAATGACCACCTTGATTGATGACAGTAGTCCGTGAGAAGACGTCACACTCTGGCTCACCGCAGAAGTAATTCTGCACACATGAAGACTTAGAAAAAAAGAATGAATGTCTTAAAAAAATTAAAAGCTACACATATAAAAGTGTAAAAAGGCATAAGTGGGGAGAAAATTGTGGAATAGCTCTGATGATGCACATAAGACTATGCGGCGCTTTGATTATCAGAGAAGATTAAATGCTCGTAAATCGTAATGTACCCTTCATGACCATAATCAAATCCCGAGAAAGATAAAAATTGTTATCACCAGAAGCCACATACAAGATGTCTAGAAAGCAAATAGCAATTGTCATTTTGACAAGAATCAAAATATGAGACATTATTCAAAAAAAGAATTATAAGTTCAACGTGCAGGCAACATGATACTAATTTATACACACACAGTTGTCATGCGTACAGCAGGCGCCATTTGAAAAAAGAGTACTCCCCCAGTCCCAAAATAAGTATCTTTGATTTAGTACATGTAGTACAGTTTTATAGTATAAACTGTACTAAACAAAATAAACTTATTTTGGGATGGATGGAGTAATCATTATCGGTATACATAGACAGTTCTTGGACAAACTGAGAGCTACATGCAGCTGCAATCATGCATCAAAACTGCCAGTACAAAATACATCTTTTGAATGTTGAAATTTTACGGTTTGGTAGCCATCTGCAATCATGCATCCATTCTCAGAACCATATCATGATTGAAAATCTTCCAATTCGGTAGTATCCAGATTAATATAACAAGCAACAATTTGAGAGTTGGGAGACATTACTTATATCATGATTCACTTTTTACAGTGTAGTTTCACCATGATAAAAAATTCCCAATTTGGTAGTCTGCACATCAACATTACGAGCAACAATTTTCCACTTTTTACAAAGCAGTTCATGTAGAAGATGGCAGTGAGGATGTGGGTTTGACACTACTGATCATCAGCATATTTTGAATGATACCTTTTAGACCTTGTGATTAAAAAAGATGTTGAACTATTGGCAGAGATTCAAAATCAGTCAAGGATTAGTTGATTAGCACCGTGATTCTACAACAAAGTGATCAAATTTTGAGTACCTCCCAATAAGTGTTTGCTTCACCCTTGCTGTTGGAGACCCGGAGCAGGGGCAGGTTGGGGAGGCCATGGAGGAACGAGAGGAGGTAGGCAGGGCTGGGGTTCTCGAGGTGCGTGGGGCTCAGGAAGCTGGATGACACCGGGCTGGGGTGGTAGGAAGGCACCGGGCTCGGGAACACCGACGACGGCGCACTGAGCAGCTGCGAGGACAAGCAGGGGCTCATGCCCACCGACGAGACCCCACCGAACGGCCTGGATGACGGCGGCTTGTATCCCTGCCATGAATCGAACCAAATAATCAGATCTACACATCCAAGCAAGGCTGGCTAGATCCAGGAAATGGAAGGAGAGAAGAAACATGGGATGGGGGGCATCTCGATCCCGAGACCAAGAAGCGAGGCTTCACCTTGCGGTAGGTGGTGATGTCGTCCTCCACGACCCATTTGGCCTCGCGGCAGAGCTCCTTGAGCACCTCGTTGTTGTCGCAGTGCTTGGGGAGCTTGTAGCTGCCGAGCGCGCGGAGGCCGGTGAAGATCTTGGCGGCGATGGCCCGGCACCGGCGCTCGCGCCGCTTGTTGTTCTCCCGCTCCTTCCATGTGGGCGTCCGACCCAGCCCGGCGTCCGCCTCCGTCGCTGTCGGCGGGAGGAGGTCGGCGGCGGTGATTCCTCTCTGGAGAGAATAGGGAATCGAGAGCGAGGGATTTGGGGAAGGGAGTGGGAGGTGGGATACGAGGACGTGGGGACGTGCGTTGTTTTTCTTTTTTTTTCTTTTTTCTTTTTCTCGTGAGCGGAGGGGCGGGGAGGCAGTCCAATTTTTCAGGAATCGTAGGAGGGTGGAGTGGAGGGGAGCAAGGCGATCATGAAGGTCGAACCATCGTAGGAGGTCGAACCATCATGACGTTTGATTCTCCTTTAATAGTAGAGATAAGATAATATTAAGCCATGCGCTATGTGCATTTCAAGCAAAGATCTTATCAGCATATTTTATGACTTCCGTTTGGGTATCATATTCTTTCCTTGAGTAACCATTTCTTGTGTGCATCCTTCTTTGTGGATTGATATCATCATGATTTTCATCTACCTAGAGTCGTATACACCTGATAGAAGTTATATCTTTAGTGGATATCCTTATTATTTCACGTCCACCTTTCTTTCCTTTGTATTTCCTAGGTGGATCCATGAAAGGATTTGTCTTGAGTGCGGATCTTATATCTTTGCATCTTGTTGCACTCTTTTGTGGTGAAGATTGTTTTCCTCTTGCTTGTCATGATGAGGCTTTTGCCAATTCAATTGGTATCCCTCCTCTTAACGGAGCTTCCTTTTATATCTTCACCACAGGTTGTCACAAGCATAGGTGCTTTATAGGCCTTTAGTGAGCTTGTGAAACCATTTGCTAGTTGTGTGTGTGAATGACAGGCCTTGCACCATGTATCTCATCGAGTCAAGACTATATTGATGATTTATGCTCAACCGTACATTACTCTTCTCAAGTGCATTGCCTTGACTCACACACATCAGTTTTGGTTGAGCCTATTCCTAAGTTGCCTCTTTTACATGTTGCTCAACCGTGTGTTTGTTGCAAGTGCTAGGCTTAGTTTCCTATATGCTCACTTGCACTTGTTGTGTGTTTCTATTTATTTTGGGGGAGCGATGATCCTATTTTGTGCACTTTGTATCCAAATACAAAAATTCTTATTTGTGCACAAATCACAGGGAGCTTCTCTAGTTTCTTTAGACCACTCCTTTGCTCATATCATAATATCCTTTATTCATGTGGCTCATAGGATCTTTGGTCTAGTTGGTTCAATTGATATCCTTTGATTTCTTGCTCCAATTGGTATCTTTTGATTGCCGGATTGCTTGTGTCTCTCTTTGTTATTTCTTGGCATATCATTCTTAGCAATCTTTGTGCCTCAATATAGTTTGTCTTCCTCCAAGTACTTACCTTTGGATATGTGTATTGAATTCCACTCTCTTGTTGAGAAATACACAATTTATGGAGGACCACAATTTATATTTGCCTTCTAAGCTTTTCGCCCATTTTGGCAATCGATGTCAATGGGGGATAAGTTTCAGAGAGTATTGTGGAGAAGTTTAGAGAGTTATTTCTTCTTCTTCTTGCTTTGGTTTTGTTCCTAAGCATTTGCATCTCATACGCATGCATTATTGGTTGTTGCATTACAAGGTGATGCATAATTCCTTATATAAACTCTCTTCAAAGTGATTGTCATCAATTACCAAAATGGGGGAGATTGAAAGGACATGCGATGCCTATGAATTATTCACTTGTTATTGAACCATTTGATGTTTGGGGCTTTGACTATATGGGACCTTTTCCTTCCTCTAATGGTTATACACATATTTTAGTTGCTGTTGATTATGTTACTAAGTGGATAGAAGCTATTCCAACTAGTAGTGCTGATCATAACACTTCTACTAAAATGCTTAAAGAAGTTATTTTTCCAAGATTTGGAGTCCCTAGATATTTAATGACTGATGGTGGTTCACATTTTATTCATGGTGCTTTCCGTAAAATGCTTGCTAAATATGATGGTAATCATATAATTGCATCTCCTTATCACCCTCAGTCTAGTGGTCTAGTAGAATTGAGTAATAGAGAGCTCAAATTAATTTTGCAAAAGACTGTTAATAGGTCTAGAAAGAATTGGTCCAAGAAACTTGATGATGCATTATGGGCCTATAGAAGTGCATATAAAAATCCTATGGGTATGTCTCCGTATAAAATGGTCTATGGAAAAGCATGTCACTTACCTCTCGATCTAGAACACAAGGCTTATTGGGCTATTTTATAAAGAACTTAATTATGATTTTAAACTTGCCAATGAGAAGAGGTTATTTGATATTAGCTCACTTGACGAATGGAGAACCCAAGCCTACGAAAATGCCAAGTTGTTTAAAGAAAAAGTTAAAAGATGGCATGACAAAAAGATACAAAAGCGTGAGTTTAATGTAGGTGATTATGTATTGCTATACAACTCTCGTTTAAGATTTTTTGCAGGAAAAATTCTATCTAAATGGGAAGGACCTTACGTTATCGAGGAGGTCTACCGTTCAGGTCCCATAAAAATCAACAACTTTGAAGGCACCAATCCGAAGGTGGTGAATGGTCAAAGAATCAAACACTATATCTCAGGTAATCCCATAAATGTTGAAACCAATGTTATTGAAACCGTAACCCTGGAGGAATACATAAGGGACACTTTCCGGAATGTTTCAGACTCCAAAAAGGAATAGGTATGTGGTGCGGTAAGTAAACCGACTCCAAAACAGTTTTTAAGGCAATATTTCTCCGTTTTGGAATATTTAGAAAAATAGAAAAATAAGCAGCAGTCCGGGAAGGACACGAGGGCTCCACGAGGGTGGAGGGCGCGCCCCCCTACCTCGTGGGCACCTCGTGTGCTCTCCGGACTTTGTTTTCATACACGGCACGTATTTTGGTCAGTAAAAATTCATTATATAATCTCCCGGGGGTTTTGACTCCCGTATCACGCAAAAATCTCCTGTCTTTGTTTCGAGCTGTTTTTCTGACAGATCTAGGTTATCATGACGTCTCCAAGTGCCACCAAGGATAAGTTCTTCGATAAGGTCATCAACCCTTACCTCGTGGAGGTGCAGCGACACCCTCAAACCATTGAGATGCGTGATGGGTTGCTGCACATCCGTGATGCTGAGGGACCAAAGGGGACTGGAAGATTGGAGACAAGGCTTGAAGCAATGGAGCAACAAGTTTTCAAGTGTCAGGGGATGGTGGAGCGTGGACTCAACTCCAACTACGTGATGATCACAGAATTCACCAACAAACACAAGCTAGAAGCCGACAACATCGGGGAGACCATCTTCAAGCTTCATGAGAAAATCGAGCACCTTCAAGCTCAAATCTATGACCTGCAAAACCAAAACTGTGAGTATGAATATAGATTCAAAAGGATGAGTTTGGCTGCAGATTTGAGGATCCCGAAGACTCGGTCATCCTTCTATGATGGTGAGCCTATGCCTTGGAAGGAGGACGACAAGCCTACGCCATCAACAAAATCACCACCGTCTCCACCAACAAAGAAGAATTGAGTATCTGGTATGGGCACCCCACTTGGCAACTGCCAAGATTGGGGAAGTGCCCCGGTATCGTATCTTATCTTTACCGTTTTTCTTAGTTTGATCCTTTTGGTAATATCTTGATCTAATAGAATAAAAGTTCTTAGTATGATCTAGTTGTGAGTTTTGCTTTATTTTCCCTCTATGTAATCGAGTCCGTGAGCTATATAATAAAGATTAGTGTTGAGTCAAGGGCTTGATTATTTTTCCATGATCCTAAGGGAATAAAAGAAAAGGCAAAGAAATGAAAAGAAACAAAGAGATCATATGAGTCTTATGGAGAGTAATGAGCTCACATAGAAAGAGTATGATGAATAAAAATTGTTGAGGGTTGACAAACTCAGTTTTGGTCATCGTTGCAATTAATAGGAAGTAATAAAGAAAGAGAGGTCTTCACATATAAATATACTATCTTGGACATCTTTTATAATTGTGAGTACTCATTAAAATATGACATGCTAAAGAGTTGACATTGTACAAGGAAGACAACGTAATGGGTTATGTTTTCTTACATCTGAGATAAATTATATTGTCTTGAATCTTCCAACATGGTGAGCTTGCCTTTCCCCCTCATGCTAGCCAAATTCATTGCACCAAGTAGAGATACTAATTGTGCTTCCAAATACCCTTAAACCAGTCTTGCCATAAGAGTCCACCATATCTACCTATGGATTGAGCAAGATCCATCAAGTAAGTTGTCATCGGTGAAAGCAATAGAAATTGCTCTCTAAATATGTATGATTGATTGGTGTGGAGGAAATAAGCTTTATACGAGCGTGTGATATGGAAGTAATAAAAGCGACGGACTGCATAATAAGGGTCCATATCACAAGTGGCAATATAAAGTGATGTTCTTTCGCATTAAGATTTTGTGCATCCAACCATAAAAGCGCATGACAACCTCTGCTTCCCTTTGCGAAGGGCCTATCTTTTACTTTTATCTCCTACATTGCATAAGAGTCATGGTGATCTTCACCCTTCCTTTTTACATTTTATCCTTTGGCAAGGACAATATGTTGGAAAGATCCTGGTATATATGGCTAATTGGATGTGAGTTTTCATGAACTATTACTGTTGACATTATCCTTGAGGTAAAACGTTGGGAGGGAAAACTATAAGCCCCTATCTTTCTCTGTGTCTGATTAAAACTCCATACCCATAAGTGTTGCATGAGTGTCAGCAATTGTGAAAGATTATATGATAGTTGAGTATGTGGACTTGCTGAAAAGCTCTTATACATTGACTCTTTCCTATGTTATGATAAATTGCAATTGTTTCAATGACCGAGATTGTAGTTTGTTAGTTTTCAATGAAGTTTATGATTCATACATGATATTGTGATTGAATTATTACTCTAGCATCAGATATTATATGACAAAGAATTATGTAAGTTGCTGTTCTAAGAATGATCATGACACCCTCATGTCCGTATTTTATTTTTATCGACACCTCTATCTCTAAACATGTGGACATATTTTTCGATTTCGGCTTTTCGCTTGAGGACAAGCGAGGTCTAAGCTTGGGGGAGTTGATACGTCCATTTTGCATCATGCTTTTATATCAATATTTATTGCATTATGGGCTGTTATTACACATTATGTCACAATACTTATGCCTATTCTCTCTTATTTTACAAGGTTTACATAAAGGGGGAGAATGTCGGCAACTGGGATTCTGGGCTGGAAAAGGAGCAATATTAGAGACCTATTCTGCATAGCTCCAAAAGTCCTAAAACTTCACGGATGATGTTTTCCAAATATATAAAAAATACTGAGCGCAAGAACCTCACCAGGGGGGCCACACCCTTCCCATGAGGGTGGGGGGCGCGCCCTACCCCCCAGGGCGCGCCCCTACCTCGTGGGCCCCCTGGGGGCCCTCCGGTGGCCATCTTCTGCTATATGGAGTCTTTAGATGGGAAAAAATTAATAAGCCATCTTCTCGGATGAAACTCCGTCGCCACGAGGCGGAACCTTGGCAGAATCAATCTAGGGCTCTGGCGGAGCTGTTCTGCCGGTGAAACTTCCCTCCCGGAGGGGGAAATCATCGCCATCGTCATCACCAACGCTCCTCTCATCGGGAGAGGGCAATCTCCATCAACATCTTCATCAGCACCATCTCATCTCAAAACCCTAGTTCATCTCTTGTATCCAATTCTTGTCTCCAAGTCCGGGATTGGTGCTAGTAGGTTGCTAGTATTGTTAATTACTCCTTGTACTTGATGCTAGTTGGTTTAATTGGTGGAAGATCATATGTTTAGATCCTATATGCATATTAATACCCCTCTGATTATGAACATGTTTATGCTTTGTGAGTAGTTACTTTTGTTCCTGAGGACATGGGAGAAGTTTTGCTATTAGTAGTCATGTGAATTTGGTATTCGTTTGATATTTTGATGAGATGTATGTCGTCTCTCCTCTAGTGGTGTTATGAAACGTCAACTACATGACACTTCACCATTGTTTGGGCCTAGAGGAAGGCATTGGGAAGTAATAGGTAGATGATGGGTTGCTCGAGTGACAGAAGCTTAAACCCTAGTTTATGCGTTGCTTCGTAAGGGGCTGATTTGGATCCATATGTTTCATGCTATGGTTAGGTTTACCTTAATACTTTTGTTGTATTTGCGGATGCTTGCAATAGAGGTTAATCATAAGTGGGATGCTCATCCAAGTAAGGGCAGTACCCAAGCACTGGTACACCCACATACCAAATTATCAAAGTACCGAACGCGAATCATATGAACGTGATGAAAACTAGCTTGACGATATCCCCATGTGTCCTCGGGAGCGCTTTACTTCCTAAAAGAGTTTGTCCCGGCTTGTCCTTTGCTACAAAAGGATTGGGCCACCTTGCTGCACTTTATTTACTTTTGTTACTTGTTGCTCGTTACAGATTATCCTATCACAAAACTATCTGTTACCACTTATTTCAGTACTTGCAGAGAATACCTTGCTGGAAACCGCTTATCATTTCCTGTTGCTCCTTGTTGGGTTCGACACTCTTACTTATTGAAAGGACTACGATAGACCCCTATACTTGTGGGTCATCAAGACTCTTTTCTCTTCTTCGGGAGCATTGTGCCTCCACACCACTCCAAACGAAGATTAGCATCGGCACGGGTGTGAACTTCGGGATACATCATCGTCTCCTCGTGCCACGGTTATCTCTTACCCGAGCCCTTTACTTATGCACTTTACTTTGTGACAGCCATATTGTTTCTTGTCATATATCTTGTTATCACCTAGTAATTTATCTTGCTTATCATAAGTTGTTGGTGCACAGAGGTGAACCTAGTTGTTGTAGGTTTTGTGCTTGACAATTTAACCGCTAGGTTTATTCCGCTTTTGTTCAAGCCTAAACCATAATTATTTGAAAGTGCCTATTCACCCCCCCTCTAGGCGACATCCACGATCTCACAACATCCGAGCTAGGTCTATGCGTAGATGATATGCACGAGTAGAACACAAAGAGTTGTGGGCGATTATCTTCATACTGCTTACCACCAATGTCTTATTTTAATTCAGCGGTATTGTTGGATGAAGCGGCCCGGACCAACCTTACATGACCACGTTCATGAGACTGGTTCCACCGACAGACATGCAACTAGTTTTGCATGAAGGTGGCTGGCGGGTGTCTGTTTCTCCAACTTTAGTTGAATCGAATTTGACTGCGGCCGGTCCTTGTTGAAGGTTAAAACAAAAAACTTGAAAATCACCGTTGAGTTTTTGATGCCTAGGTAAGAACGATTCTTGCTAGAAGCCCGTAGCAGCCATGTAAAACTTGCAACAACAAAGTAGAGGACGTCTAACTTATTTTTGCAGGGCATGTTGTGATGTGATATGGTCAATACATGATGTGATATACGTTATTGTGTGAGATGATCATGTTTTGTAAAAGTCACTGGCAACCGGCAGCAACCTTATGGTTGTCTCTTTATTGTATGAAATGCAAACGCCATGTAATTGCTTTACTTTATCACTATGCGTTAACGATAGTTGTAGAAGAAATAGTTGGCGAGACGACAATGACGCTATGATGGAGATTAAGGTGTCAAGCCGGTGACGATGGAGATCATGACGGTGCTTTGGAGATGGAGATCAAAGGCACAAGATGATGATGGCCATATCATGTCACATATTTTGATTGCATATGATGTTTATCTTTTATGCATCTTATTTTGCTTAGTACGGCGGTAGCATTATAAGATGATCCCTCACTAAAATTTCAAGGTATAAGTGTTCTCCCTGAGTATGCACCGTCGTCTTACTGAGACACCACGTGATGATCGGGTGTGATAGGCTCTACGTTCACATACAACGGGTGCAAGACAGTTTTGCACATGCGGAATACTCGGGTTAAACTTGATGAGCCTGATGTCTACTACACAACCTTCTTCTTGTAGACGTTGTTGGGCCTCCAAGTGCAGAGGTTTGTAGGACAGTAGCAAAATTCCCTCAAGTGGATTACCTAAGGTTTATCAATCCGTAGGAGGCGTAGGATGAAGATGGTCTCTCTCAAGCAACCCTGCAACCAAATAACAAAGAGTCTCTTGTGTCCCCAACACACCCAATACAATGGTAAATTGTATAGGTGCACTAGTTCGGCGAAGAGATGGTGATACAAGTGGTATATGTATAGTAGATAAAGGTATTTGTAATCTGAAATTATAAAAACAGCAAGGTTACGAATGATAAAAGTGAGCGTAAACGGTAATGCAATGTGTGGAAATAAGGTCTAGGGTTCATAATTTCGCTAGTGTAAGTTCCCTCAACAATACTGTCATAATTGGATCACATAACTATCCCTCAACATGCAACAAAGAGTCACTCTCAAGTCACTAATAGCGGAGAACGAACGAAGAGATTATGGTAGGGTACGAAACCACCTCAAAGTTATTCTTTCCAATCAATCCGTCAGGCTATTCCTATAAGTGTCACAAACAACCCTAGAGTTCATACTAGAATAACACCTTAAGACACAAATCAACCAAAACCCTAATGTCACCTAGATACTCCAATGTCACCTCAAGTATCTGTGGGTATGATTATACGATATGCATCACACAATCTCATATTCATCTACTCAACCAACACAAAGGACCTCAAAGAGTGCCCCAAAGTTTCTACCGGAGAATCACGACGAAAACGTGTGCCAACCCCTATGCATAGGTTCATGGGCGGAACCCGCAAGTTGATCACCAAAACACACATCAAGTGAATCATGTGGTATCCCATTGTCACCACAGATACGCACGGCAAGACATACATCAAGTGTTCTCAAATCTTTAAAGACTCAATCCGATAAGATAACTTCAAAGGGGAAACTCAATCCATTACAAGAGAGTAGAGGGGGGAAGAAACATCATAGGATCCAAATATAATAGCAAAGCTCGCGATACATCAAGATCGTACCATCTCAAGAACACGAGAGAGAGAGATGAAACACATAGCTACTGGTACATACCCTCAGCCTCGAGGGAGAACTACTCCCTCCTCGTCATGGAGAGCACCGGGATTATGAAGATGGCCACCGGAGAAGGATGCCCCCTCCAGCAGGGTGCCAGAACGGGTCTAGATTGGTTTTCAGTGGCTATGGAGGCTTCTGGCGGCGGAACTCTCGATCTATTGTCTCTTCTGGAAGTTTTAGGGTATGTAGGTATATATGGGTGCAGGAAGTACATCGATGGAGCTTCGGGGGCCCCATGAGGCAGGGGGCGTGCCCTAGGGGGGGCGCCCCCACCCTCATGAGCACCTCCCTTGGCTCCTGACGTGGGGTCCAAGTCCATCCGGTAGCTTTCCTTCCAAAAATAACTTCTCCAGTTGATTTCGTTCCGTTTCGACTCCGTTTGATATTCCTTTTCTTCGAAACACTAAAATAGGCAAAAAACAGCAATTCTAGGCTGGGCCTCCGGTTAATAGGTTTGTCCCAAAAATAATATAAAAGTGGATAATAAATCCCAATATTGCCCAAAACAGTAGATAACATAGCATGGAGCAATCAAAAATTATAGACGTATCAGAGCCTAGCATGTACAGATATGGCCTCGGAACTGGAGACCGACATGTAGAACGTGAATCATACAGTAGATATGATCAACATAGAGATGTTCACCATTGATGACTACTCCATCTCATGTGATGATTGGACATGGTTTAGTTGATTTGGATCACGTATCGTTTAGATGACTTGAGGGATGTCTATCTAAGTGGGAATTCTTAAGTAATATGATTAATTGAACTTAATTTGTCATGAACTTAGTCTAGGTAGTTTTGCATATCTATGTTCTAGATCAATAGCTCGCGATATTGCTCCTGTATATTTTTTGATATGTTCCTAGAGAAAACTAAGTTGAAATATGATAGTAGCAATGATGCGGACTGGGTCCGTGATCTGAGGATTATCCTCATTGCTGCACAGAAGAATTATGTCCTTGATGCACCGCTAGGTGACACGCCTATTGCAGGAGCAGATGCAGACGTTATGGACGTTTGGCAAGCTCGATATGATGACTGCTTAATAGTTTAGTGCGCCATGCTTTACGGCTTAGAACTGGGACTTCAAAAGCGTTTTGAACACCATGGAGCATATGAGATGTTCCAGGAGATGAAATTGGTATTTCAGACTCATGCCCGTGTCGAGAGGTATGAGACCTCTGACAAGTACTTTGCCTACAAGATGGAGGAGAATAGCTCAACCAGTGAGCATGTGCTCAGAATGTCTGGGTACTACAATCGCTTGAATTAAGTGGGAGTTAGTCTTCCAGATAAGATAGTGATTGACAGAGTTCTGTAGTCACTATCACCAAGCTACTAGAACTTAGTGATGAACTATAATATGCAAGGGATGACGAAAATGATTCTCGAGCTCTTCGCGATGCTGAAATCGGCGAAGGTAGAAATCAAGAAAGAGCATCATGTGTTGAACAAGACCACTAGTTTCAATAAAAAGGTTGAGGGAAAGAAAGGGAACTTCAAAAAGAATGGCAAGAAAGTTGCCACTCCCATGGAGGAGCCCAAAGATAGACCCAAGCCTGAAATTGAGTGCTTCTACTACAAAGGAAATGGTCACTGGAAGTGGAACTACCCCAAATATTTGGCGGATAAGAAGGATGGCAAAGTGAACAAAGGTATATATGACATACATGTTATTGATGTATAATTTACTAGTGTTCATAGCAACCCCTGGGTATTTGATACCGGTTAGTTGCTAAGATCAGTAACTCCAAAAAAGAGTTGCAAAATGAACAAACACTAGTTAAGGGCGAGGTGACGATGTGTGTTGGAAGTGATTCCAAGGTTGATAAGATCACCATTGAACACTCCTTCTACCTTCGGGATTAGTGTTGGACCTAACTAAATGTTATTTGGCATTTGTGTTGAGCATGAATATGATTGGATCATGTTTATTGCGATACGGTTATTCATTTAAGTCAGAGAATAATTGTTGTTCTGTTTATATGAATAAAACCTTCCATGGTCATACACCCAATGTAAATGGTTTACTGAATCTCGATCGTAGTGATACACATATTCATAATATTGATGCCAAAAGATGCAAAGTTGATAATGATAGTGCAACATATTTATGGCACTGCCGTTTAAGTCATATTGGTTTAAAATGCGTGAAGAAACACCATGCTGATGGACTTTTGGAATCACTTGATTAGGAATCATTTGATACTTGAGAACCATGCCTCATGGGCAAGATGACTAAAACTCCTTTCTCCGGAACAATGGAGCAATCTAATTACTTATTGGAAATAATACATACCGATGTATGTGGTCCGATGAGTGTTGAGGCACACGGCAGGTATTGTTATTTTCCGACCTTCACAGATGATTTAAGTAGATATGGGTATATTTACTTAATGAAACACAAGTCTGAAACATTTGAAAAGTTCAAAGAATTTCAGAGTGAAGTATAGAATCATCATAACAAGAAAATAAAGTTTCTACAATCTGATCATGGAGGCAAATAATTGAGTTACGAGTTTGGCCTTCATTTAAAACAATTTGAAATAGTTTCACAATGACTCACGCCACCTAGAAGACCACAGCGTAATGGTGTGTCCAAACGTCTTAATCGTACTTTATTAGATATGGTGCGATCTATGATGTCTCTTACCGATTTACCACTATCATTTTGGGGTTATGCATTAGAGACAGCTGCATTCACGTTAAATAGGGCTCTGTCTAAATCCATTGAGATGACACCGTATGAACTTTCATTTGGCAAGAAACCTAAGCTATCGTTTCTTAAAGTTTGGGGTTGCAACACTTATGTCAAAAGGCTCTAGCCTGATAAGCTTGAATCTGAATCGGACAAGTGCATCTTCATAGGATACCCTGAGGAAACAATTGGGTACACCTACCACAGATCCGAAGGCAAGATCTTTGTTGCCAAGAATGGAAACTTTCTAGAGAAGGAGTTTCTCTTGAAAGAAGTGAGTGGGAGGAAAGTAGAACTTGACGAGGTAATTGTACCTTCTCTCAAATTGGAAAGTAGTGTTGGGGAACGTAGCATGCAATTTCAAAAAAAAATCCTATGCTCATGCAAGGTCTATCTAGGAGATGCATAGCAACGAAAGGGGGAGAGTGTGTCTACGTACCCTCATAGACCGAAAGCGGAAGCGTTTGACAACGCGGTTGATGTAGTCAAACTTCTTCTTATTCCGACCGATCAAGCACCGAACATGTGTCACCTCCGAGTTCTACACACGTTCCACTCGATGACGTCTGATAACCCACAAGTATAGGGTATCGCAACAGTTTATGAGGGTAGAGTATTCAACCCAAATTTATAGATTCGACACAAGGGGAGCCAAAGAATATTTGAAGGTATTAGCAGCTAAGTTGTCAATTCAACCACACCCGGAGATTAATTATCTGCAGCAACGTGATCAGTAGCAAAGTAATATGATAGTTTCGATAATAGTAGCAGTAGCAGTGGTAATGGTAACAGTGATAGCAATAGTCTTCTAACAAGTGCAACAATAACGATAGTAGTAGTAACTTAGCAAGATCAATATAAGACAAATTCGTAGGCATTGGATCGGTGTCTTGTTGGATGATATTCATCATGAGATAGTTATAACCTAGGGCGATACGGCAGTAGCTCCAGTTCATCAATATAATGTAGGCATGTATTCCGTAAATAGTCATACGTGCTTATGGAAAGAACTTGCATGACATCTTTTGTCCTACCCTCCCGTGGCAGCGACGTCCTATTGGAAACTAAGGGATATTAAGGCCTCCTTTTAATCGAGAACCGGAACAAAGCATTAGGACACGGTGAATACATGAACTCCTCAAACTGTGGTCATCACCAGGAGTGGTCCCGACTATTGTCACTCCGGGGTTGCCGGATCATAACACGTAGTAGGTGACTATAACTTGCAAGATCGGATCTAGAACATGGATATAATGGTGATAACATAAACAGTTCAGATCTGAAATCATGGAAAATATTAGATTCCAAATTCCAGTAAGGAAAGGCATGGAACACTTTCCTAGGAAGAAAATTAAATTGCCTTATGAATCTATTATGAGAGCCACTTATGGACTGCATACCAAAGATGACAATACCTAGATCTATTCTTGTTTTTATGCCAAGCTAGGGGCGTGAAACGATAGTGCTTGTTGGGAGGCAACCCAAATTTATTTTTGTTCTTTGCTTTTTGCTCCTGTTTAGTAATAAATAATTCATCTAGCCTCTGTTATGATTGTGTTTTTTATGTTTTAATTAGTGTTTGTGCCAAGTAAATCCTTTAGGATCTTCTTGGGTGATTGTTGTTTGATCTTGCTGATAAAAACAGAAAGTATGCGCTCACAAGAATAATTTTCATTTTTTACCAAAGAGCGATAAAATACCAATTCCAACTGTAGTAGATCAATATATTATTTAGGCCGTCCTAATTTTTCAGAATTTTTGGAGTTACAGAAGTATTCGAAACCTCCAGATTGCTACAGACTGTTCTGTTTTGACAGATTCTGTTTTTCGTGTGTTGTTTGCTTATTTTGATGAAACTATGGCTAGTATCGGGGGGTATGAACCATAGAGAAGTTGGAATAACACTAATATAAACAAAGAATGAGTTAATTACAATACATTAAAGTGGTGGTTTGTTTTCTTATACTAATGGAGCTCATGGGATTTTCTGCTGAGTTTTGTGTTGTGAAGTTTTCAAGTTTTTGGGTAAAGATTTGATGGATTTTGGAACAAGGAGTGGCAAGAGCCTAAGCTTGGGGATTCCCAAGGCACCCCAAGGTAAAATTCAAGGACAACCAAAAGCCTAAGCTTGGGGATGCCCCGAAAGGCATCCCCTCTTTCGTCTTCGTCTATCGGTAACTTTATTTGAGGCTATATTTTTATTCATCACATGATATGTTTTTTGCTTGGAGCGTTTTATATGATTTGAGTCTTTGCTGTTTAGTTTACCACAATCATCCTTGCCGTACACACCTTTTGAGAGAGAGACACATGAGTCGGAATTTATTAGAATACTCTGCGTGCTTCACTTATATCTTTTGAGCTAGATAATTTTGCTCTAGTGCTTGCTACCTCTGGAGCACTGTGTTGGATTTCCCCGAAGAGGAAAGGACGATGCAGCAAGGTAGCGTAAGTATTTCCCTCAGTTTTTGAGAACCAAGGTATCAATCCAGTAGAAGGTTGCGTGCGCGTCCCTAGTACCTGCACAAAACAAATATCTCCTCACAACCAACGCGATAAGGGGTTGTCAATCCCTTCACGGTCACTTACGAGAGTGAGATCTGATAGATATGATAAGATAATATTTTTGGTATTTTTGTGATAAAGATGCAAAGCAAAATAAAAGCAAAGTAAAAAGCAAAGGAAATAACTAAGTATTGGAAGATTAATATGATGAAGATAGACCCGGGGGCCATAGGTTTCACAAGTGGCTTCTCTCAAGAGCATAAGTATTTTACGTCGGGTGAACAAATTACTGTTGAGCAATTGGAAGAATTGAGCATAGTTATGAGAATATGTGGGTATGATCATGTATATAGGCATCACGTCCGAGACAAGTAGACCGACTCCTGCCTGCATCTACTACTATTACTCCACTCATCGACCGCTATCCAGCATGCATCTAGAGTATTAAGTTCATGAAAACAGAGTAACACCTTAATCAAGATGACATGATGTAGAGGGATAAATTCATGCAATATGATAAAAAAACATCTTGTTATCCTCGATGGCAACAATACAATACGTGCCTTGCTGCCCCTACTGTCACTGGGAAAGGACACCGCAAGATTGAACCCAAAGCTAAGCACTTCTCCCATTGCAAGAAAGATCAATCTAGCAGGCCAAACCAAACTGATAATTCGAAGAGACTTGCAAAGATAACCAATCACACATAAAAGAATTCAGAGAAGATTCAAATATTGTTCATAGATAATCTTGATCATAAACCACAATTCATCGGTCTCAACAAACACATCGCAAAAGAAGATTACATCGAATAGATCTCCACAAGAATCATGGAGAAATTTGTATTGAGATCCAAAGAGAGAGAACAAGCCATCTAGCTAATAACTATGGACCCGAAGGTCTGAGGTAAACTACTCACACTTCATCGGAGAGGCTATGGTGTTGATGTAGAAGCCCTCCGTGATGGATGCCCCCTCTAGCGGAGCTCCGGAACCGGCCCCAAGATGGGATCTCGTGGATACAGGAAGTTACGGCAGTGGAATTAGGGATTCGGCTCCGTATCTGATCGTTTGGCGGTACATAGGTATATATATAGGAGGAAGGAGTACATCGGTAGAGCAACAGGGGCCCCACGAGGGTGGAGGGCGCGCCTAGGGGGGGTAGGCGTGCCCCCTACCTCGTGGCCTCCTCCTTTATTTCTTGACGTAGGGTCCAAGTCTCCTGGATCATGTTCAGTGAGAAAATCACGTTCCCGAAGGTTTCATTCCGTTTAGACTCCATTTGATATTCCTTTTCTTCGAAACCCTAAAATAGGCAAAAAAAACAGCAATTCTGGGCTGGGCCTCCGGTTAATAGGTTAGTCCCCAAATAATATAAAAGTGGATAATAAAGCCCAATAATGTCAAAACAGTAGATAATCTAGCATGGAGCAATAAAATATTATAGATACGTTGGAGAAGTATCAAGCATCCCCAAGCTTAATTCCCGCTCGTCCTTGAGTAGGTAAATGATAAAAACAGAATTTTTGATGCGGAGTGCTACTTGGCATAATTTTAATGTAATTCTTCTTAATTGTGGCATGAATATTCAGATCCGAAAGATTCAAGATAAAAGTTCATATTGACATAAAAATAATAATACTTCAAGCATACTAACTAAGCAATTATGTCTTCTCAAAATAACATGGCCAAAGAAAGTTCATCCCTACAAAATCATATAGTTTAGTCATGCTCCATTTTCATCACACAAGAATGCTCTCATCATGCACAACCCCGATGACAAGCCAAGAAATTGTTTCATACTTTAGTAATCTTAAACCTATCAACCTTCACGCAATATATGAGCGTGAGCCATGGATATAGCACTATGGGTGGAATAGAATATGATGATGGGGGTTATGTGGAGAAGACAAAAAAGGAGAAAGTCTCACATCAACGAGGCTAATCAATGGGCTATGGAGATGCCCATCGATTGATGTTAATGCAAGGAGTAGGTATTGCCATGCAACGGATGCACTAGAGCTATAAATGTATGAAAGCTCAACAAAAGAAACTAAGTGGGTGTGCATCCAACTTGCTTGCTCACGAAGACCTAGGGCACTTGAGGAGGCCCATTGTTGGAATATACAAGCCAAGTTCTATAATGAAAATTCCCACTAGTATATGAAAGTGACAAAACAAAAGACTCTCTATCATGAAGATTATGGTGCTACTTTGAAGCACAAGTGTGGCAAAGGATAGTAGCATTGTCCCTTCTCTCTTTTTCTCGATTTTTTGGGCCTTCTTTTTTTTATATTCCTCACTTGGGACAATGCTCTAGAAAATGATGATCATCACACTTCTATTTATTTACAACTCAATGATTACATCTCCATACTAGAACAAAAGATGACTATATGAATGCCTCCGGCGGTGTACCAGGATATGCAATGAATCAAGAGTGACATGTATGAAAGAATTATGAGCGGTGGCTTTGCCACAAATACTATGTCAACTACATGATCATGGTAAGCAATATGGCAATGATGAATGTGTCATGATAAACGGAATGGTGGAGCGTAGCGCAGTTAATTCCTCGGTCGAGAGGGCTTCGGATAATGCCTTGAGGGCCAATGTGGCTGTTTTGTTTTCGGCACGGAGTGCTGTGTCCGGATCACTAGCGAGAGTGACTGTTGGGCCTGGGCATTTTGAGCTTCATGTACCCATAATGGGGTATGGCTTGGAAGATCGTGAACGCCTCCCGTCCTAAAAGGGCGTGGTATCCACTACTGAACAGGGCCACTTGGAATGTAATTTCTTCGGACCTATAGTTCTCCGGTGTGCCGAATACCGCATCTAGTGTGATTTTCCCAGCACAGCGTGCTTCCCGACTGGGGATGATTCCTCTGAAGGTTATGCTGCTTTGCTCAATGCGGTTCCAGTCTATTTCCATTTTCTGAAGAGTTTCCTGATAGATGTGGTTTAATCCACTGCCGCCATCCATGAGTACTTTGGTGAGTCGAAAGCCATCCACAATTGGACTGAGGACCAGTGCAGCTGGTGCTCGGGCAGTTCAGAATTTAGGTTCGTCACTGGCATTGAAGGTAATAGCCGTGTCACTCCATGGATTCATTGCTGCTACGTGGCAGATTTCCGCGAGGCTGTGGAGTGTTCGCTTGCGCCTATTATTTGATGCGAAGGTTTCAAAAACTGTTAATACCGTATTGTTATCCATGGTATGGTACTCTGTGGTATTTGGGATAAGAAGATCCTCGCCACTTTTGGCCACCTGCCGGAGTATCCAACATGCTCTGAGGCTGTGCGTTGGTATGGTATCCGCTGTGCTATGACTTTTGCAGGGTCCGTTAAGTCATCCTTCCAATACGGTTCCATGCCCTGTAGAGGGTTTTTGTTTCTTTGTAACTAACTCGGGTGTCTTATGATAGTGCACCCTTTTACTTTGGACTGGGTGTATATTCTTAGCCGGATTATCCCAAAATTTTGTTTCGGTTTTCCAGGCGCTTTCCATCGCACAGTACTTTCGTACTATGGATGCCAAGTCAGCGAAGCGTGATATGTCACGACGACTTAAGGCGTTAAGGATTCCCTTGTCCGTGCAGTTATTGCAGAAAAATGAGACTGTGTCTTCCTCGCGACAGTCCTTAACCTTGTTCATTACAAGGAGGAATCTGGCCCAATAATGATGTACTGTTTCATGGGGCTCTTGCCTGATGTGGGAAAGATCGTTTATGTCTGGGCGGGTGGGTGGAATTGAGTCCGAACCCCTACCCAATCTGAGACCCAGGGGCCGAGGTGTTTCCAATATTGGAATTTTGGGTTCGGTATGTTGCCCGATAAGTCTGGCCCGCTGCCTGACTCTAGGTTCAGGGCTTGGGTGATGTCCTCCTGTAAACGAGTATCCGGCTTGGAGAGCTCAGGAATCCAAACATAGTTAGAATTCAAGATAGAAGAGGAATCGTCGTATTGTTCCTCCACCACCGCAACATGGTGGGTGACCGGTGGAGAGTTAATCTCCCTTTGATCGGGTTTAAGCCCAATCCGATCATAGTCCGTAGCGACTCCCAAGGCGGCGATGCGATCCAAGAGCTCGTTTAGGGAAGAGAGCTCCATTGGACCCATCTGCTCGGTGAATTCCGAGCCGACGTGGAGGTTGTTTTCGATGACCCGAGAAGTCATCGTCGGGGCAGCAGCCGAACGGGCGGTCATGATGAAACTGCCTAGCCGGAGAGTTTAGCCGATAGCCAGGGCTCCCCCGACGATGATGCTGTTCTTAACAACGAGACGAGGCATCCTTCCTTATGGTGACGGCACAGAGGAACTCTCAATGAAAGCACCAATGTCGGTGTCAAAACCGGCGGATCTCGGGTAGGGGGTCCCGAACTATGCGTCTAAGGCGGATGGTAACAGGAGGCTGGGGACACGATGTTTTACCCAGGTTCGGGCCCTCTTGATGGAGGTAAAACCCTACGTCCTGCTTGATTATTCTTGATAATATGAGTAGTACAAGAGTTGATCTACCACGAGATCGGAGAGGCTAAACCCTAGAAGCTAGCCTATGGTATGATTGTATGTTGTCCTACGGACTAAAACCCTCCGGTTTATATAGACACCGGAGGGGGCTAGGGTTACACAAGGTCGGTTACAAAGGAGGAGATATCCATATCCGTATTGCCTAGCTTGCCTTGCACGCCAAGTAGAGTCCCATCCAGACACGGGACGAAGTCTCCAATCTTGTATCTTCATAGTCCAACAGTCCGGCCAAAGGATATAGTCTGGCTGTCCGGAGACCACCTAATCCAGGACTCCCTTAGTAGCCCCTGAACCAGGCTTCAATGACGATGAGTCCGGTGCGCAGTGTTGTCTTCGGCATTGCACGGCGGGTTCTTCTCCAAATTTCAAACGTTTGTTAGGCAGTGTCCGGTACCATAAATGTTGAACCTCTTGGCTTCTGCGCCCAATAAGGGCTACATTCCACGCGTCGAATGAATTCGAGGCGCCAGGGCGTTTTTACATTCGCCCCCTAGCCAGATAAACAAATTTTCTATTAAAGGGATGGGGATTCTTAGATCCAATCCATACCATCCTCCCCTAGCGAGAATCCATTGGAACGTGCTTCGGAAAGATCCACTCCAACATGGCCGACCTCCACAGCTCCTCCTCTCGCCCCCGTAGCCCCAAGCCCGGTGATTGGGAGAGGTGTTCAGTCCTACACAGTCGATTAGTCGAACTGCAGACTAAGGGATTTCTCCCTCCGGCATATATGGTGCCCGTCCGAGCCAGGCTCGCCACCTACAATGGCGGGGAGCAAGCGGAGAGCTTTCCCAGCCCCTCTACGGGGGAGCGAGTATGCCTTGTCCCTTATTTATTGAGGGGACTCGGATTTCCGATTCATCTGTTCCTCCGCGGGCTCCTGGAGTTTTATGGTCTCCAACTGCATAATTTCACCCCTGCTTCCATTTTACACATCGCTGGCTATGTTGCCCTCTGCGAGTTATTCCTGGGCTGGGAGGCTCATTTCGAGCTGTGGAAAAGGTTATTTTGCCTTGTCCCTCGCACACAGAAGGGGTCACTTTATCAAGTGGGCGGAGCCAAAATATGGCGCATCGCCGAAACCGGATACCTGTCTGGTACTCCGAAGAAAAAGTCCGAAGACTGGCCTTCGGAATGGTTTTATATGAAGGACGTCCCCCTTCCGGACCCTGTTCGGCGGGGTCTTCCTGAGTTCAGCAATGCCCCTCTGAAGAAACGCCGAAGTTGGCACCCACGGAGCCCCCAGGAGGAAGACAACGGAGAAGTCCTTTACATGATGAACCGGATTAAAGCGCTGGCTCAATCAAGATTGACAGTAATCGAGGTTATGTCAATATGCATAATGCGGGGAGTTCAACCACTTCAATATCGAGGGCACCCCTTGTGGTGTTTTAACGGGGAAGATGACGCCACCCGTTGCGGGCGTAAGGGTCTTGACAACGCTGCCGCTTTAGCAAAAAATCTGTCCGAATTGTTCAAGGGAGAGGAAGAGGAGTTCATCCGCATCAAGCCACGGGATGGATTCTCCATGTACAACCCTCCAAGCTGGGTGAGTTACCTCTTCTTACTCCCGTTCTTACCGCATTCTTTGTCGTAGGTACTCACCTTGCCATTTTGCGGCAGGAACTGCGAAAAGCCATAAGGGAGGTTAGCAGCCCATCTCCACAACCAGAGGACCCTGACCAGGCCCATGGTGCCGAAGAAGATCCGGTCATATTCGTGGAGCTGATAGACCGGCAGTTCTATCAATTAAGATGTGATGACGCCATGGTGGCCATTACGGCCGACTATCTCGGACTGCTTCCTGCGTCGCACGTAAGAAAAACCAAAATTCCCAACTCCAAAAACTAGGATCCCCTTTTAGACACTTCACCTACCATATACATATGGTGTTTTTATAGGGAAGGCATTCGGGACGCCATGCCGAACCCGCAGCAACTCGCCCACAAGAGTCACTGAGGCCGGGCAGGCCAAAAAGAAAGGCGGTCAGGACGGAGACGCTGGCGCAGAGGTATGACAGAAACCCCGCTCCGTGGTTGTCTTTTTTGAGATGTAATGACGTCCATGTTTCTTTAATAGAAAAAACGCTCGCCGAAATATGCCGGTGAGGCTGCCGATCATGCTTCCACCAGTCGGGCTCCAGGACCGGACATAGAGGCGGAAGCCGACATGGGGCGGACGTCGGATAGTCCCCCTACAGAGGATGCGATAGGTTATCCGCTACACATTCAGAAGTGGAGAGCGCCATGAATCATAGGCGTCGTCGGGCCGTACTCCGTGACGCTTGCTTCTCACCAGAGGCATTTGATGCCTTCAATTCTGGAGAGGCGTAACTCTGTGCTGCCCAAAATGGTCTAGCCAGAGCCACGGACCAGTATGTAAAGGATGTACGATAAGAAAATCTGACGATTATATGTATCAGTAGCCCCTGAGACTTGAAACAGTTAGCAGAACTGATTTAAGAATCATCTTATTGTGCAGGTTCTTACAGAGAAGAATAGTCGACTGTCACAGGAGCTGGAGGAATGCAAGAGCCAACTTCGGGCCGCTGTTGCTGCATTGAAGGAACCTAAAAAGTCCCCAGCTGGTAACATTTTTTTCAAAGAATGATAGGTACCATATAGCGTGCGGCATGGCTGCAGATCTAATAATAGATGTTGCAGATGAATCCGGAGAGAATCCGGAGGAGCAGCACGCCGTACGATAGCTAAAGGCTGGCGAACGCGTGCTGACTGAGGTCAGGCGGGAGAAAAACAATCTCCAAGGCGCCAATACCAAGCTGAGCGTGGAACTGAAAGATGTTCGATCCTAGCTTGCAGACTCTGAGAAGGAGAATAAGCGGCTTCGACTTGGTATATTTAGTAAGTGCTTGAATGAACCCTTAATAAACGGGACGGCGGAGAAGCCGGCTAACAGAGTTATGTCTGCAGGTATGCTGACGGGTCGTCCCGTGGAGGAGATGCCCGGGTCTGTGGGTGATCTTCTATCCGAGCTCTCACAAGTGCACGAACAAGTTCGGCGGGTGATGCAAGGTATTTCCCAGGCCTTGTGGCCATCCGTCTCCCTGCCAGAAGGCGTTGGAGAGCTTGTGGAGAAGCTCAAGGGAGCGCGGCGGCGCTTCCGATTATGGAAGATATCTGCCTGCCATCAAGGTGCCAGGGAAGCCTGGGCCATGGTGAAGACGCGGTATACCAAGGCTGACCCAAATCACATGGCCGAGGTCGGACCTGTGGGGCCCGACGGGAAAGAGATCCCTGTTAGCTTAGTCTATGGGCAAGTAGAATTAGCCGCAAAGTATTCCCAACAGGATTGTAGGCTAGACCGCTTGTTGGATGGTATAGAAGAGGAATTTAGTCAGTCTACATGACTATGTAATTAAAATGACATGTTTAATGCCTTCTAGCCGGGTTGTAGATCATTTGTCAGGGCGGACCTTTTCGCTTCAACCTCGGGACCCGATAGTCCGGAGTGTATCCGAATACCCGCTCAGTTATATAAGAACCGGGGTATGCATGGAGACCAGGCGTAGGGGTCATTAGTGCTTGAACAGACAAGTGCCCAACTAGTTATGTTATATTACATGGGTAGTAAGAAACATCTTCCAGGGAGAATAGTTCCGTTAAGGGTTCCTTTCCCTGGGTATGCATGCCCTAAAGTGCATGTCCGAACTACAAGAGGAAACGCAGGAAAAAACATCTGGGGGAACATATGGAAAATAAAAAAATCATCTTTTGTTCACCGACCGAATATTCCCTTAAGAACGCTTGCTTTCGGCTTCACCTAGTCTGAGGTACACATCCGGCTGACCCGGCAGTAACAATCGCAGAGGTGCTCCCCTTATGCCCTAGCCGAATTAAAGGGAACGTAGGGCATAAATACAAGAGCCAGGCAACCCAGCTTGGCCAAAACTTAAGTCATATCGATGCATATAATGGCGAAGAAAAGGTACATGTGGAAGAATAACACATGTGCTGGGCATGAAGCCCAGATGGATAATTAAGCTTTTGTGTAAGAAGCCCCCAGGTATATTGAGCGTGGTTAGCGTATCTATAATGTGCAAGCGAGGCACAAGTTGGCCCTTGAAGGCCTTGAAAAAGAATAAAAGAAAGAAAGAGAAAAAAGACAGATAATATATATATGCAAAAAATGGGCAGAGGAAGGAGACAAACATAGAGTCCGGCGCTAGGTGTAGAAACTTCGGAGCCTGGCTGCGTTCCATGGGTTTGGCTCAAGTCGATTATTCGATGCATCCCGCAGACGGTACACTCCACCGGTCAGAACTTGGTCAATAATGAAGGGACCTTCCCATTTGGGCTTGAGCTTGGACTTTTTCTTCTCTGGCAGGCGTAGAACTAACTCGCCAACGTTATAAGTTTTGGCCCGTACTTCTCTGCTTTGGTATCTGCGAGTCTTTTGCTGATAAAATGCGGAACGGGATTTTTCCACGTCGCGCTCCTCCTCCAGGGTGTCCAGACTGTCCTGCCGATCGAGCTCAGCCTCTCTTTCTTCGTACATGTGCACTCGAGGTGAGTCATGAATTATGTCGCAGGGCAGGACTGCCTCTGCGCCGTACACCATAAAGAAGGGTGTATATCCGGTACTGCGATCCGGTGTGGTCCGCAGCCCCCAGAGTATGGAGTCGAGCTCCTCTACCCAGTGCGAGTTAGACTCTGTTAAGGACCACACTAATCTGGGTTTAATGCCGCTCATGATAAGACCATTTGCTCGCTTGACTTGGCCGTTGGTTTGTGGGTGATAGACGGAAGCATAATCGAGCTTGATGCCCATGTTGCTGCACCAGAGTTTGACCTTGTCGGCCGTGAAGTTCGTGCCGTTGTCAATGATGATGTTGTGGGGGACGCCATAACGGTGTACAACCCTGGATATGAAGTCTATCACCGGTCCGGATTTGGCTGTTTTAACAGGTTTGGCTTCTATCCATTTGGTGAATTTATCCACCATGACCAGTAGGTATTTTTTCTTGTGGGTTCCCCCCTTAAGGGGTCCGACCATGTCAAGCCCCCAGACCGCGAAGGGCCAGGTAATGGGGATTGTTTGGAGGGCGGTGGGTGGCATATGGCTTTGGTTTGCAAAAAGCTGGCAACCGGCGCAGCGTTGGACCAAGTCCTATGCGTCTGCCCGGGCCGTCGGCCAATAAAAACCTGTACGGAAGGCCTTGCTTACGAGGGCCCGGGCTGCAGCATGATGACCGCCGAGTCCGGCGTGAATTTCTGCCAAAATCTTCCGCCCTTCCTCTTCGGAGATGCACCTTTGAAGGACTCCGGTAGTGCTTTTCTTATATAGCTCTCCCTCGTGGACCGTGTAGGCTTTAGATCGCCGCATTATGCAGCGTGCCTCATTTTGGTCCTCGGGAAGTTCCTGCCTAGTTAGGTAGGCCAGGAATGGTTATGTCCACGGGGCGATGACGACCATTATTACGTGGGCTGAAGGTGTTATTTCGGTGGCAGAGCCTCCGATTATGTCAGAGTGTTCGGTATCGGGCGTTTTGGCCGGGTCCGGACTATTGTTACCGCTGTCCCCTTCACATACCACCGATGGATTAAACAACCTCTCCAAAAAGATGTTGGGGGGCCCGCGTTGCATTTTGCGCCGATGCGGGCAAGGATATCCGCCGCCTGATTGTTTTCCCGAGCCACATGGTGAAATTCGAGCCCCTCAAACCGAGCTGACATATTTAGGACGGCGTTTCGATAGGCCGCCATCTTCGGATCCTTGGCATCGAAGTCTCCATTTATTTGGGATATTGCGAGGTTTGAATCCCCACGCACCTCCAGGCGTTGAATGCCCATGGAGACTACCATCCGAAGACCATGCAGTAGAGCTTCGTATTCGGCTGCGTTGTTGGAGTCTGTATACAGTATCTGCAGTACGTACTGAACGGTATC
This sequence comes from Triticum urartu, assembly GCF_003073215.2. Classification (NCBI taxonomy): domain Eukaryota; kingdom Viridiplantae; phylum Streptophyta; class Magnoliopsida; order Poales; family Poaceae; genus Triticum; species Triticum urartu. Next base: position 37,533,680 of record NC_053025.1, read on the forward strand.
TCCAGTTGGGGACGTCAGGACGACGCCAGCCCCTAGACCAGCCAACATTTTAGAGTCGTCGAAGTGCATGATCCAATTGGAGTATGCGCCGTACTCTTTAGGGAGTTCGGCTTTCGTCCATTCAGCGACAAAGTCGGCCAATACTTGCGATTTAATGGCTCGCCGAGGTTTGTATGTTATGTCGAACGGGAGGAGCACAATTTCCCATTTGGAAATCCGGCCCGTAGTGTCGCGGTTGTTTATAATATCATTAAGTGGCACTTCCGAGGCTACTTTAATCGAACACTCCTGAAAGTAGTGTCGCAGCTTCCGGATGCCATGAATACCGCATAGGCTATCTTTTGGTAATGTGGGTACCGTGATTTGCATGGAGTGAGGATGGTGCATACATTGTATACCGGCTTTTGAAGAGGGAATTTATGTCCATCAGCTTCTCGTTCGACGACGAGCACTGCGCTTACAACTTGGTGAGTTGCCGCAATGTACAACAGCATTGGTTCGCCGATGTTTGGCGGGGCCAGGATTGGGTTGGTTGCCAGTATGGCTTTTATTTCTTCCAATCCGGCTGTGGCGGCGTCCGTCCACTCAAAGTGTTCGGTGCGTCGAAGGAGGCGATAAAGGGGTAATTCCTTTTCTCCTAAGTGGGAGATAAAGCGGCTTAGAGCCGCCACACATCCAGTTAATTTCTGGATTTGCTTGAGGTCTGTTGGGGTAACCAACTGTGACAAAGCTCGAATTTTGGCCGGATTAGCTTCAATTCCTCTACTGGAGACAAGGAAACCCAGGAGTTTTCTGGCTAGCACGCTGAAAACGCATTTTTCCAGATTGAGCTTGATGTCGTATGTTCGGAGGTTGTCGAATGTGAGCCTCAAGTCTTCTATTAGAGAGTCGACGTGTTTGGTTTTGACGACCACATCATCTACGTATGCCTCTACTGTTTTGTCGATATGTTTCTCCAGACATGTCTGAATCATGCGTTGATACGTTGCGCCGGCGTTTTTGAGCCCAAAAGGCATTGTGTTGAAACAGAATGGGTCGTATGGTGTGATAAATGTCGTTGCGGCTTGGTCGGACTCCGCCATCTTGATTTGGTGGTAGCCAGAGTATGCGTCGAGGAAACACAATGACTCGTGTCTGCGGTAGCATTGATAATTTGATCGATGCGGGGGAGGGGGGAGGGATCCTTTGGGCAAGCCTTGTTGAGGTCCTTGAAATCGACACAGAGGCGCCAGGATTTGTCCTTCTTTGGTACCATCACCAGGTTTGCTAGCCAGTCCGAGTGTTTTATTTCTCTAATGAATCCGGCCTCCAATAACTTGGCTAGTTCCTCTCCCATAGCCTGTCTCTTAGGTTCAGAGAAACGCCGAAGAGCCTGCTTGACCGGCTTGAATCCCTTTACGATACTGAGGCTGTGCTCGGTCAGCCTGCGTGGGATTCCTAGCATGTCTGAGGGGTGCCAGGAGAATATGTCCCAATTCTCACGCAGGAACTCTCGTAGTGTGGCGTCCACGGCGGGGTTTAACTATGCCCCGATGGAGGCTGTTTTTGTAGGGTCCGTTGGGTGGACTTGGAATTTGACTATTTCGTCCGCTGGTTTAAAAGAGGTGGACTTGGATCTCTTGTCAAGTATTACATCGTCCATGTCCACCGTGGAGCGTAGCGCAGTTAATTCCTCGGCCGAGAGGGCTTCGGATAATGCCTCGAGGGCCAATGCGGTTGTTTTGTTTTCGGCGCGAAGTGCTGTGTCCGGATCACTAGCGAGAGTGATGATTCCGTTGGGCCCGGGCATTTTGAGCTTCATGTACCCATAATGGGGTATGGCTTGGAAGATCGTGAACGCCTCCCGTCCTAAAAGTGCGTGGTATCCACTACTAAACAGGGCCACTTGGAATGTAATTTCTTCGGACCTATAGTTCTCCGGCGTGCCAAATACCACATCTAGTGTGATTTTCCCATCACAGCATGCTTCCCGACTAGGGATGATTCCTATGAAGGTTGTGCTGCTTTGATCAATGCGGTTCCAGTCTATTTCCATTTTCTGAAGAGTTTCCTGATAGATGTGGTTTAATCCACTGCCGCCATCCATGAGTACTTTGGTGAGTCGAAAGCCATCCACAATTGGACTGAGGACCAGTGCAGCTGGTGCTCGGGCAGTTCAGAATTTAGGTTCGTCACTGGCATTGAAGGTAATAGCCGTGTCACTCCATGGATTCATTGCTGCTACGTTGCAGATTTCGGCGAGGCTGCGGAGTGTTCGCTTGCGCCTATTATTTGATGCAAAGGTTTCAAAAACTGTTAATACCGTATTGTTATCCACGGGATGGTAATCTGTGGTATTTGGGATAAGAAGATCCTCGCCACTTTTGGCCACCTGCCGGAGTATCCAACATGCTCTGAGGCTGTGCGTTGGTATGGTATCCGCTGTGCTATGAATTTTGCAGGGTCCGTTAAGCCATCCCTCCAATACGGTTCCATGCCCGGTAGAGGGTTTTTGTTTCTTTGTAACTAACTCGGGTGTCTTATGATAGTGCACCCTTTTACTTCGGACTGGGTGTATATTCTTAGCCGGATTATCCCATAATTTCGTTTTGGTTTTCCAGGCGCTTTCCATCGCACAGTACTTTCGTACTATGGATGCCAAGTCAGCGAAGCGTGATATGTCACGGTGACTTAAGGTGTTAAGGATTCCCTTGTCCGTGCAGTTATTACAGAAAAATGAGACTACGTCTTCCTCGCGACAGTCCTTAACCTTGTTCATTACAAGGAAGAATCTGGCCCAATAATGATGTACTATTTCATGGGGCTCTTGCTTGATGTGGGAAAGATCATTTATGCCTAGGCGGGTGGGTGGAATTGAGTCTGAACCCCTACCCAATCTGAGATCCAGGGGCCGAGGTGTTTCCAATATTGGAATTTCAGGTTCCGGTATGTTGCCCGATAAGTCTGGCCCGCTGCCTGACTCTAGGTTCAAGGCTTGGGTGATGTCCTCCCGTAAACGGGTATCCGGCTCGGAGAGCTCAAGAATCCGGACATAGTTAGTCCTCAAGATAGAAGAGGAATCGTCGTATTGTTCCTCCACCACCGCAACATGGTGGGTGACTGGTGGAGAGTTAATCTCCCTTTGATCGGGTTTAAGCCCAATCCGATCATTGTCCGTAGCGACTCCCAAGGTGGCAATGCGATCCAAGAGCTCGTTTAGGGAAGAGAGCTCCATTGGACCCATCTCCTCGGCGAATTCCGAGCCGATGTGGAGGTTGTTTTCGATGACCCGAGAAGTCATCGTCGGGGCAGCAGCCGAACGGGCGGTCATGATGAAACTGCCTAGCCAGAGAGTTTGGCCGACAGCCAGGGCTCCCCCGGCGGTGATGTTGTTCTTAACAACGAGACAAGGCATTCTTCCTTATGGTGACAGCACAGAGGAACTCTCAATGAAAGCACCAATGTCGGTGTCAAAACCGGCGGATCTCGGATAGGGGGTCCCAAACTGTGTGTCTAAGGCGGATGGTAACAGGAGGCTGGGGACACGATGTTTTACCCAGGTTCGGGCCCTCTTGATGGAGGTAAAACCCTACGTCCTGCTTGATTATTCTTGATAATATGAGTAGTACAAGAGTTGATCTACCACGAGATCGGAGAGGCTAAACCCTAGAAGCTAGCCTATGGTATGATTGTATGTTGTCCTACAGACTAAAACCCTCCGGTTTATATAGACACCGGAGGGGGCTAGGGTTACACAAGGTCGGTTACAAAGGAGGAGATATCCATATCCGTATTTCCTAGCTTGCCTTCCACGCCAAGTAGAGTCCCATCCGGACACGAGACGAAGTCTCCAATCTTGTATCTTCATAGTCCAACAGTCCGGCCAAAGGATCTAGTCCGGCTGTCCGGAGACCCCCTAATCCAGGACTCCCTTAGCAATATATCTCGGAATGGCTATGTAAATGCCATAATAGGTAGGTATGGTGGCTGTTTTGAGGAAGATAATAGGAGGTTTATGTGTGAAAGACCGTATCATATCACGGGGTTTGGATGCACCGGCGAAGTTCGCACCAACTCTCAATGTGAGAAAGGGCAATGCACCGTACCGAAGAGGCTAGCAATGATGGAAGGGTGAGAGTGCGTATAATCCATGGACTCAACATTAGTCATAAAGAACTCACATACTTATTGCAAAAATCTACAAGTCATCAAAAACCAAGCATTACGCGCATGGTCCTAGGGGGATAGATTGGCAGGAAAAGACCATCGCTCGTCCCCGACCGCCACTCATAAGGAGGACAATCAATGAACACCTCATGTTTCAAATTTGTTACATAACGTTTACCATACGTGCATGCTACGGGACTTCCAAACTTCAAGAAAAGCATTTCTCAAATTCACAACTACTCAACTAGCACGAATTTGATATTATTACCTCCATATCTCAAAACAATCATCAAGCACCAAACTTCTCTTAGTATTCAAAACACTCATAGGAAGATTTTTACTAATCTTGAATACCTAGCATATTAGGATTATAGAAAATTACCATGCTATTTAAGACTCTCAAAATAATCTAAGTGAATCATGAGAGATCAATAGTTTCTATAAAACAAATCCACCACCGTGCTCTAAAAGATATAAGTGAAGTACTAGAGCAAAACTATATAACTCAAATGATATAAGCGAAGCACATAGAGTATTCTAACAAATTCCAAATCATGTATGGCTCTCTCAAAAGATGTGTACAGCAAAGATGATTGTGGTAAACTAAAAAGCAAATACTCAAATCATACAAGACGCTCCAAGCAAAACACATATCATGTGGTGAATAAAAATATAGCTCCAAGTAAAGTTACCGATAGAAGTAGACGAAAGAGGGGATGCCTTCCAGGGCATCCCCAAGATTTGGCTTTTATGTGTCCTTAGATTATCTTGGGGGTGCCATGGGCATCCCCAAGCTTATGCTCTTGCCACTCCTTGTTCCATAATCCATCAAATCTTTACCCAAAACTTGAAATCTTCACAACACAAAACTCAAAGTAGAAAATCTCGTGAGCTCCGTTAGCGAAAGAAAACAAAAGACCACTTCAAGGTACTGTAATTAAATCATTATTTATTTATATTGGTGTTAAACCTACTGTATTTCAACTTCTATATGGTTTATAAACTATTTTACTAGCCATAGATTCATCAAAATAAGCAAACAACACACGTAAAACAGAACAGTCTGTAGTAATCTGTAGCTAGCGCAAGATCTGGAACCCAAAAAATTTAAAATAAATTGATGGACGTGCGGAATTTATCTATTAATAATTTAAAAAATAATTAACTAAATAGAAATTTCCAAATAAAAATGGCAGCAGTTCTCGTGAGCGCTAAAGTTTCTGTTTTTTATAGCAAGATATCAAGACTTTCCCCAAGTCTTCCCAACGGTTCTACTTGGCACAAACACTAATTAAACACAAAAAAACACAACCAAAACAGAGGCTAGGTAAATTATTTATTAATAAACATGAGAAAAAACCCAGGAATAAAAATAAAACTGGGTTGCCTCCCACCAAGCGCTATCGTTTAACGCCCTTAGCTAGGCATAAAAAGCAAGGATAGATCTAGGTATTGCCATCTTTGGTAGGCCATCCATAAGTGGCTCTCATAATAGATTCATAAGGTAATTTAATTTTCTTTCTAGGAAAGTGTTCCATGCCTTTCCTTAACGGAAATTGGAATCTAATATTTCCTTCCTTCATATCAATAATCGCACCAACCGTTCTAAGGAAAGGTCTACCAAGAATAATAGGACATGAAGGATTGCAATCTATGTCAAGAACAATAAAATCTACGGGCACATAATTCCTATTTGCGATAATAAGAACATTATTAATTCTTCCCATAGGGTTTCTTAATAGTGTAATCTGCAAGGTGCAAGTTTAGAGAGCAATCATTAAAATCACGGAAACCTAACAAATCGCACAAAGTCTTTGGGACCGTGGAAACACTAGCACCCAAATCACATAAAGCATAGAACTCATGATCTTTAATGTTAATTTTAATAGTTGTATCCCACTCATCATAAAGTTTTCTAGGGATAGAAACTTCCAACTCAAGTTTTTCTTCGTAAGATTGCATCAAGGCATCAACGATATGTTTAGTAAACGCTTTATTTTGACTATAAGCATGAGGAGAATTTAGCACGGATTGCAACAAGGAAATACAATCAATCGAAGAGGAATTTTCATAATTAAATTCCTTGAAATCCAAAATAGTGGGTTTAGCAACATCTAGGGTTTTAATTTCTTTAATCCCACTTTCATCAAATTTAGCATCGAGATCTAAAAACTCTGAATTTTTGGAACGCCTTCTAGGTAAAGGTGAATCATGATCAATCCCATCATTATTAAGATTCATATTGCAAAACAAAGATTTAATAGGGGATACATCAATAACTTTTAGATATTCATCTTTATTTTCATAGGAACTAGAAGAACACGCTCTTATACAGGCATCTTTCTTAGCACGCATCCTAGCGGTTCTTTCTTTGCACTCATCAATGGAAATTCTCATGGCTTTGAGAGACTCATTGATATCATGCTTAGGTGGAATAGATCTAAATTTCAAAGAATCAACATCAAGAGAAATTCTATCCACGTTCCTAGCCAAATCATCAATCTTAAGCAATTTTTCTTCAATCAAAGCATTGAAATTCTTTTGCGAAGTAATAAATTCTTTAATATTAGATTCAAAATCAGAGGAAATCTTATTATAATTTCCATAAGAATTGTTGTAGGAATTACCATAATTATTAGAGGGATTACTAGGATAAGGCCTAGGATTAAAATTCCCTCTATGCGCGTTGTTACCAAAATTGTTCCTACCAACAAAATTCACATCCATAGATTCATTATTATTCTCAATCAAAGTAGACAAGGGCATATCATTAGGATCAGAAGAAACACTCTTACTAGCAAATAATTTCATAAGTTCATCCATCTTTCCACTCAAAACATTAATTTCTTCTATCGCATGCACCTTTTTATTAGAAGATCTTTCAGTATTCCATTGAGAATAATTAACCATAATATTATCTAGGAGTTTAGTAGCTTATCCTAAAGTGATTTCCATAAAAGTGCCTCCCGCGGCCGAATGTAAAAGATTTCTAGAAACAAAATTCAATCCGGCATAAAAATTTTGTATAATCATCTAGAAATTCAAACCATGAGTAGGGCAATTACGTATCATTAATTTCATCCTGTCCCAAGCTTGTGCAACATGTTCATGATCAAGTTGCTTAAAATTCATAATATCGTTTCTGAGGGAGATGATCTTAGCGGGAGGAAAATACATAGAGATAAAAGCATCTTTGCACTTGTTCCAAGAATCAATACTATTTTTGGGCAAAGACGAAAACCAAGCTTTAGCATGATCTCTAAGCGAAAAAGGAAATAGCTTCAACTTAACAATATCATTGTCCACATCTTTCTTCTTTTGCATATCACACAAATCAATGAAGCTATTTAGATGTGTAGCGACATCTTCACTAGGAAGGCCGCAAAACGGATCTTTCATGACAAGATTCAGCAAAACAACATTAATTTCACAAGATTCAGCATCGGTAAGAGGAGCAATCGGAGTGCTAATAAAATCATTGTTGTTGGTATTGGTAAAGTCACACAATTTAGTGTTATCTTGAGCCATCGTGACAATCAAGCAATCCAACACACAAGCAAACAAAAAGCAAACGGGCAAAAAGAGGCAAATAGAGAAAGAGAGGGAGGATAGAGAGAGAGGGCGAATAAAACAGCAATGGTGAAGTGGGGGGGAGGAAAACGAGAGGCAAATGGAAAATAATGTAATGCGGGAGATAAGGGTTGTGATGGGTACTTGGTATGTTGAATTTTGCGTAGACTCCCCGTCAACGGCGCCAGAAATGGCTCGTTGTCGGGAGTCAAATCTTGACTTGCACGAACCTCCTCGGCAACGGGGCCAGAAATTATTCTTGCTACCTCTTGAGCACTGCGTTGGATTTCCCCTAAGAGGAAAGGATGATGCGGCAAAGTAGCGTAAGTATTTACCTTAGTTTTTGAGAACCAAGGTATCAATCCAGTAGGAGGTTGCGCGCGCGTCCCTAGTACATGCACGAAACAAATAACTCCTCGCAACCAACATGATAAGGGGTTGTCAATCCCTTCATGGTCACTTACGAGAGTGAGATCTGATAGATATGATAAGATAATATTTTTGGTATTTTTGTGATAAAGATGCAAAGTAAAATAAAAGCAAAGTAAAAAAGCAAAGGAAATAACTAAGTATTGGAAGATTAATATGATGAAGATAGACCCGGGGGCCATAGGTTTCACTAGTGGCTTCTCTCAAGAGCATAAGTATTTTACGGTGGGTGAACGAATTACTACTGAGCAACTGACAGAATTGAGCATAGTTATGAGAATATCTGGGTGTGATCATGTATATAGGCATCACGTCCGAGACAAGTAGACCGACTCCTGCCTGCATCTACTACTATTACTCCACTCATCGACCGCTATCGAGCATGCATCTAGAGTATTAAGTTCATGAAAACAGAGTAACGCCTTAAGCAAGATGACATGATGTAGAGGGATAAATTCATGCAGTATGATAAAAAAAACCATCTTGTTATCCTCGATGGCAATAATACAATACGTGCCTTGCTGCCCTACTGTCATTGGGAAAGGACACCGCAAGATTGAACCCAAAGCTAAGCACTTCTCCCATTGCAAGAAAGATCAATCTAGTAGGCAAAACCAAACTGATAATTCGAAGAGACTAGCAAAGATAACCAATCATACATAAAAGAATTCAGAGAAGATTCAAATATTGTTCATAGATAATCTTGATCATAAACCCACAATTCATCGATCTCAACAAACACACCACAAAAAGAATATTACATCGAATAGATCTCCACAAGAGAGGGGGAGAACATTGTATTGCGATCCAAAAAGAGAGAAGAAGCCATCTAGCTAATAACTATGGACCCGAAGGTCTGAGGTAAACTACTCAAACTTCATCGCAGAGGCTATGGTGTTGATGTAGAAGCCCTCCGTGATGGATGTCCCCTTCGGCGGAGCTCCGAAACAGGCCCCAAGATGGGATCTCGTGGATACAGGAAGTTACGGCAGTGGGATTAGGGTTTTGGCTCTGTACCTGATCGTTTAGGGGTACGTAGGTATATATAGGAGGAAGGAGTACGTCGGTGGAGCAACAGGGGGCCCACGAGGGTGGAGAGCGTGCTTGGGGGGGGAGTAGGCGCGCCCCCTACCTCGTGGCCTCCTCCTTTATTTCTTGACATAGGGTCCAAGTCTCCTGGATCATGTTCGGTGAGAAAATCACGTTCCCGAAGGTTTCATTCCGTTTGGACTCCGTTTGATATTCCTTTTCTTCAAAACCCTAAAATAGGCCAAAAAACAGCAATTCTGGGCTGGGCCTCCGGATAATAGGTTAGTCCCAAAAATAATATAAAAGTGGATAATAAAGCCCAATAATGTCCAAAACAGTAGATAATATAGCATGGAGCAATCAAAAATTAAAGATACGTTGGAGACGTATCAGTGCTTCACTTATATCTTTTAGAGCACGGTGGTGGTTTATTTTATAGAAATTATTGATCTCTCATGCTTCACTTATATTATTTTGAGAGTATTTTAGAACAGCATGGTAACTTGCTTTGGTTATAAAATTAGTACTAATATGATAGGCATTCAAGATGGGTATAATAAAAACTTTTATATAGAGTGCATTAAAAACTATGAGAAGTTTGATACTTGATAATTGTTCTGAGATATAAAGATGGTGATATAAGAGTTGTGCTAGTTGAGTAACTGTGAAATTGAGAAATACTTGTGTTCAGGTTGGCAAGTCCCATAGCATGCACGCATGGTAACCGTTGTGTGACAAATTTGAAGCACGAGGTGTTCTTTGAGTGCCTTCCCTATGAGTGGTGGTCGAGGACGAGCAATGGTCTTTTCCTACCAATCTATCCCTCTAGGAGCATGCGCGTAGTGTTTGGTTTTGATGACTTGTAGATTTTTGCAACAAGTATGTGAGTTCTTTATAACTAATGTTGAGTCCATGGATTGTACGCACTCTCACCCTTCCACCATTGATAGCCTCTCTTGTACCGCGCAACTTTCGCCGGTACCATAAACCCATCATTTACCTTCATAAAAACAGCCACCATACCTACCTATTATGGCATTTACATAGCCATTCCGAGATATATTGCCATGCAACTTTCCACTGTTCCTTTTATTATGACATGCTCATCATAGTCAGATTGCTTTGCATGATCATGTAGTTGACATCATATTTGTGGCATGGCCACCATTCATAAAATTTTTATACATGTCACTCTTGATTCATTGCACATCCCGGTACAGCGCCGGAGGCATTCACATAGAGTCATATTCTGTTCTAAGTATTGAGTTGTAAGTAAATAAAAGTGTGATGATCTTCATTATTAGAGCATTGTCCCATGTGAGGAAAGGATGATGGAGACTATGATTCCCCCACAAGTCAGGATGAGACTCCGGACGAAAAAAAGAGGCGATAAAAAAGAATATATAGGGTCGCGCTATTCGTCACCCTAGGTGAGGAATAGTTATTCTTCACCCCCCCTCTATTTTACCATCAATGCACCATAATTTTACGTTTCGTAAGTTTTGTCTTATTTCCGACGTAAAAAGGGACCGTAACAAAAATATATAATCGCCGTAAAAAATATTTTATGTTATGTAAAATTACAAACGTAAAAATATAGTCTAAAATACACATAAACTGCAAATTTTCTTGTCTTATGACCTATATTTTTATTTTCTTATGTCAAATTTTACGTATTGAATCAATAAGAATGTAACTATTTGAATTTGAAACGTAATTTAATTATGAAATGATCGTAAGATTACCTCGGGTGAAGAATAACTTATTCTGCACCCTGGGTGATGAATAGTAACACTATATATATAGGAACCCCGTTCCCCTTATAGGATCCGAATCGGTACGACAAAAAGAAACAAGCCCACCCCGAAACCCAAAACAAAACACACCAGGTTCGACCCGATCCCACCAAAAAAACCTCGTCGTCTCCCTCCCACGCCGGCACCGCCCACCCCCGCGCACCGGCCGCCGCCCTCCCCCGTGCACCGGACGCCGCCCTCCCCCGCGCACCGGCCGCCGCCCTCCCCCGCGCAGCGGCCGCCACCCTCCCCGCCCATCGGTCGCCTCCCTCCCCCACGCACCGGCCGCCTCCCTCCCCCGTGCTCCGGCCGGCTCCCTCCCCTCGCTCCGGCCGCCTCCCTCCCCGTCCTCCGGCCGCCTTTCTCCCCGAGATCCGGCCGCCTTCCCTGCGAGGTCCCATGGCCGCACCACCGTCCCCCAGCCCCTCCGTCCGCAAGCGAGGGCTTTGGGCCGCCCTCCTCGCCCTGGGTGCTCGGCTGGCCATCGGCGGCAGAAGCGTGGTGGCGGGTGCTCGCGTGTTGGGGTACTGGTGTGCTGCTTCTCCGGCGAGGACGCCATGCTACACTGGCACCGCCACTCATCTCCATTTTCTCTGGTATATTTCTGTAGTAGTTCTTCAGTGCGCACAAAAAGGACCAGCAGTTCAATTACTATAAATTACTAAATTCCTTAAGCTGGCCTCCTCTCGTACTTCAGATTTTCAATATTGGTCTAGTCAGTATGGTGAAGATGAAGTTCCTTTATTAACTTCTCCGGTTAATATACATGAACATGGTCATCTTTTTTACATGTACTAACATCAGCTCATTCAGAGTTGTTCCTGTGCTTGTAACACAAATCAGCTCAAAATCTCGAGAGAAGTAAGCTCAAAGAAAAAAAAATACAGAAGTTCGAAGCCAAGATGTTTGCATATGTTTTGTTGAATTGAATTCCTTCCTAAAAAAGAACTAAAGGAGGTTAAGAAGCATGGTTGTATTTTCTTATGTGTTTTTTCCCTTCAATTACAGAAAAAAGGGCAACTACATATTTTGCAATGTTTCAGCTACAAAAGATACATCAGTTCAAATGAGAAAAAACATGAGTTCAAAAAATATATAAAGGAGGCTGTGAGCCAAAATAACTGATATTTTTGTTCTGTTTAATTTTTCAGCTGAAAAAGAGAACAATTTCTCTCTATCTATCCTTCTTTTGAGGAAGATTGGGATGGGAGTCGGTGAGGGGGGGGGGGCAAAGTGTGTTGTTGCTTCTACAATTTCAAACATGAATTTGAGAAAAGTTATTCCTTGGCTAAGTTCAAAAATTGTCATTCTGTGAAGTTCAACTATTCAACCATGAACTACTAAATGCTGGAGTTGCATTTTGTTTCTTCAGTACATACATGATTGAATGTAATCAATGGAACATATGTCGAATCTCCAAGATAGATTTCATATTTATTTTCTTGCAAGTAGCAAATCTTTCCGTGGATCAGTACAACTTATGTACGACCTTTTGTTCACAAATATTGTAGTATTGTTTCTACATGAATCTTTTTAGTACTTTGTACAGCAAGTGTTGTCCATTTGTAAAATTATGTGAATGAGTAGCATAAATAAATAAAATATGAAAAAAGGCATCCTTCACTCTTGCAGTCTTGAAGGTAATTAAGTGCCTTCAGAAATTCTAACAATCCATCCTAGACTAACCAAAACAGTACATGTTAGTTTCTTAAAAAGAATCTAGTATAAGTTGATCAACGTTTTAATTCTTTTAACTATATATGCACTTCATTATAGTCAACCATTGGTTAATTTGTCAACTGCAAGTGAATAATGATCTTGCATTGTTGAGAAACACCTACCAGAATGTGGTTCAGAAACAAAAGTAAGTTAAAGAGAGGGGGTGCGGTCACTGAACCCTGATGGTGCACTCACATTGCTAACTGAAATGTTCACTATTTGTATACCACTATTGCATTGTGATATCTATCTAACTAGGCCGAAGGTTCTTAAGGGTGTCCTGATTTGGTCAACATGTTCTCTGTTTATTCTGTTTTAATGTCTGCAGTACATTCCAACTTGGCGTGATTCACATCATCGTTAGCACCATGTTCGCTGGCAAGACTACTGCGCTTCTCTGTCGGCACCGACAGGTACTCACCCCGTCCCATCTCTTGTTTACTGCTTCATTTTTGCGTTGCTAAAATACAGAAAAAAGAAGTGAGTTCAAATTGTAAAAAAGTAAGAAGCTAGATGTTAAAAAAAATCAGAAGCCGTTTTAGTGAATCTATATTGAAAATTAACTCATGTTTTAGTGAACCAGAACTGGTTTGTACTTTTTTCTTGATGCGTGTTCATGAGCAGTTCGAAACGTGTACTTGTTCCCTGCTTTGCTATAACACTTGTTAGATTGCTATCCAAAAAATGTCATGTATTCATGAATTTGCTGCTGGTGTAGCAGCCCAGTATATATTTTATCATCAGTTCATAAAGGAAAGCTGAATCAGTGCAATGTGCGTATTAAAAAAATCAATTTTATATTGTATGGTAGTTCGCTGTATACAAAATTTGTAATAGTTTGGCCAAAATAAAGTTCGCATAGTTCAGACTTGTGAGGCAGTAATGTTCAGTGAGAGAAAATCATCAGTTTAAATATATATGCAGGAGGTTGAGAGCATAAAAAATGTGATTTTTTTATGCGTTTAATTTTTCAGCTGTAAGAGAGAAGAATTTCTCTCTTGTCTATCTTGCTTCTCAGGAAAATTGGGCGGGGAGTCGAGAAGCCGGGCAAAATGTGTTGCTGCACAAGCACCTACAGTTCCTGGTGGTCGCCTTGGCCGCACTTGGCCACGAGCTCGTCCACCATGGTGACTGGCAGCCATCCAAGTGGAACGCGGACATCAGTCCAAGCAAAACTTGGGATGGCTTCTGGGCAACTGCAGGTTAGAAAGTTCAACATCCCATAGGAATTCAGTGCAGAGAAATGTAGTTTAGAAATCCATCTTCTGTTCTCCCCCCCCCCCCCCCCCTCCAAAAAAAAGTTTTTCTTCTAAAGCTTGAAGCGAATGGGCTAGCAAGTGTTATAAGAAATTGTTTTGTTTCCGTATATACATTCCATAGGAGAAGATGCATCATGCTGAAAAGCTTGGTTCGGTGTGTGGCCTAGAGTAGCATGAGACTCTAATGTTCTCTGAACATATTCAGAGTTTAACTAATTCAGTGCAAGTTTTTCTTATGAAAAACTGATATTTTCCGCATGTACTAATCCATTTCAACTGTGGGTGTGTTTAAAAAAGAGTTCAACATGTACTGAAAAATGCCTTCAAAAAACGAAGAGTAAATAACATCAGTGAGTTCTAGTACCTAAATTACAAAAGTTCACTGACAAAAAAATATCAGTAAAATATAGTGCTTCAACTAGAAGATCACTCATGCTATTTGCTTAATAGTTTCTCTGTTGTTTCAACTTTTATTTTAATATTTTCATTTGTAAATTCTGCATCTTTTTTTTGTTTACAAATTATAGGCATGATACTTGTACTGGGACTAGAGTACAAGTATTACTTCCAGGGAAGTTCAAAATAAAACCAAAGCAAGTTCTTTGTCCATTTGGGCACCCTCCGCTGCTGTTGTTTGCTTCATCATGTGGCAAATAACTTGTTGCTGCACTTCAACAATCAGTTTGCCTGTAAGCATAGCAACGAAGTGGCATCCTCGCTGTGTGCCTCTACCGAGGAGGATGTAGCAGTGGGGTTGAACTCCCCGTTCGTATCTCCTCTCTCTTATCTCTCACCTACAAAAATTGATTGCTAATTTGATTTCTTGTACTGAACTATGATTTTCCATTGATGCAGAGAAGGTGATTGATTGTTCATATGCCCAATGAGAACTGGCATTTTTTCTTAAGGTTTGATGTTACACTACGGCTAAAGTGTTTTAGTTGTTACAAGTTGAAAACTCCACAACAACCTGTGAATGCAAGTTTCAATTTTGGTTGGGATACTAGTATGGGTAGACTTGTATTTCCCATGATTGTAGAAGCATCTAGGGAAGTAACACAGTATTTATGTGAATTGTTGTCCATTCCATGTGCATGTTCGATAAGTTCAAATTTTAATTTGAGATTTTTGACAAGATATAATAATAGGATTGCATTGTATAGATACATAAGTTCAGTACAGAGATGGTGATTCAGTTCATCTTTTGTATGCATCAGAGTATCTCCTCCCCTTTCCGCGCACACATGACGGGTGGTCAAGCTAGTGTTGTTTGCGATTACTGGTCATGACTCTTACGTTGTCATTGGACAAAGAATTTCATTTTCCTTAACACTCGGTAAGGAAAATGATCGTTCAACTTGAATTATATTTTGGACTGATTGTTCAAGTTCTTTCATATAGAATATTCAGAAAGTTTTGTTCCTGAAAATGCACTTATTTGGAGTATGCCAATATATATGTATTTCTGAATTTCACTCTTGAATAACAGTTCAACATGTATTACACCATCAATTCATAATGGAAAGGCAGCAAACAGTTCGATACTTGTGTGTTAAAAACGTAACAGTATAGAGAAACTTTCGTAGTGGTTCGATGGAATAAATCGCATCAGTACTGACTTGGATCCGTTCTTGCCTATAATGCATTGAAAAATCAATTTTTTTGCCTTCGTTAAGGCTTGAGAAGCATGTATCTCATTTATAATACGCTTTGGCATTTGGTTGATGATATTTATTGCATCCTTCATCACTGATCTTGAGGAGGATATTCATTTGTGCATTTCTATATTCGTTGTGTAAATCTGTTGATTTTTAATGTTTTACGGATTTCGGGAGAGTGAGACCTGGAAGAGCACTTTCAGGCGTTATTAGCCATCACAATAAATGACCAAGAAGAGCACTTTCAATAGTCAAGGAAGACAACAACAACAACAACAACAAAATGCAACAATGCATCATGCTGACATTGATGAAAAGCTATGATTTTGTGCTCCTATTTGTTATTATGTCAATGAGAAACCAATACTTCTTTTCTTCAGGTTTCGTGTTTTAATTGATGAGGGATAAAGAAATTTTCCTATTCAAGTGGAAGCTCCCAGTATATGATGGATGTGGGAGTTATTTTTACATTCACTGTTCGGTGCTTCTTTTTATGTAATGTTTTATGTTTTCAAGTGCTCGATGAAAATTTATGTTCCTAGTGGTTCATGTATTATTGCCTGAGGAGTTCATGTGTTACTGGCCAGTAAGTAAACCTATTAATCACGCTCTCAAGTGTGACGAAAAAATGGGCAGTAAATTGATGAAAAAATATCAGCGAGTTCAAAACACGCCGAGACACGCGACAGCCACCCCAGTTCGGGCGCAGTAAGTACCTCAGTACGAGTTAAAAACGGTGGTCCGTTCGGAACAAAAGAAATGGCAGAAATTCAAATTGTAAAGTTCAAGCAAAAAAAGAAACCCCATGAAAATCCTGCTTAGTAAGTACCTCAGTACAAGTCGTAAAATGAGAGAAGTTCAGAACAACATTGTCAAAAAAATGTTGAATTAAAAAAGGAAACAAAACAAACACATTTTATTTTTGAATAAAATATCATTCAGTTCGATGATAGAAACTATACAAGTACAGGGGCGACGATACAGTAAACCGCTGAAAACTTACGAGAAAAATATTACCAAAAAAACAGAGCAAAGTCTAGTTAGTGAAAATACGCTTAGTACAAAACCATGCAAGCATCAGTACAAGTACCCTTTTTTGGAACCATTCAAAATTACTCTACAAAAAATAGCTCAGTACAAACATACATATATATCAGTACAACTACTCGGTTTTTCACACGAGAAAACAGCAGGATCTGTCATGCCGTATTCAAAATTACTCTTAAAAGGTTGCGAAGTAGAGAAAACGTTCAACATGACTAAGTTTCGCATTTTCGATAGCTATCCAACGGTATATTATTTGCCATATTTCGACAAACTTTTTAAAAAAATTGCGTTCAAAATCAAATTTGACCGTATTCGAATTCGTTTTTAAATCGTAAGGAATTAGAAAAAACATTTCTATACGAAAAAGTTGTGCATTTTATATAACTTTCCAACACCGTATCATTTGCGTCAATCCGACAAACCGTTTGCAAAAAATCACGAAAATACGTTTCGCCCAGAATTTTACCTTTTTCAAATTACTTTTAAATCATATAGAATTAGAAAAAAACAATACATATATGGAAGATGCGGATTTTCACTAGCTTTCTAACGCCATCTTATTTGCTCAATTCCGACAAACCGTTTGAAAATTGAGTCCAAAATACGATTCATGTTTTCGGTTTTGAAAAAAATGGTTTTTCAAAACTGCTCTTAAACCATAATGATTTTGCAAAAACGTTCAATATACTTGAAATATGGTTGTCAAGAGCTTTCCAACGATATATTACACGCCACATTTCAACAAAAAAATTACAAAAAGTTTTTGAACTAAAGAAGACGATCTGTTAAACACAACTGAAAGCATCAGTTCAACCGCTTCAAAAACATCAGTACAACCACCTGAAACCGTCTGTTCAAAAAGGGTAACAGAATAATATTCTGTTCCACGTAACAGAATAGCCCAGATGTGTGTGTGTGTGTGTGTGTGTGTGTATAGGACTCCTCTTCTGTACTCTTGGGAGTATGTAATCCCATCCTCAATATACCTCATATATGCATTAATTATACCTCTTTATTATTCTCAATATACTTCATTAAATATTATAAGATACCCCAATATGAGTTTAGTTGAAAAAATATTATCTGCGACGTACTTTTTGTAATATACTTTTTCACGTACAAACACATCAGTATATACGTAAATATTTAAAAATACATAGACTCACATGAATTTTTTCATGAAACTCATTTTGGGGTATCTAATAATTACTAATGAAGTATATTAAAAATAATAAAAAGGTATAAAACATTCATCTCCCAGGAGTACATAACCATTTTCATATATGTATATATATATATGAGAAAAAGAGAAAAAGAGAGAAGGGGCAATGTTACCATCCTTTTTCCACACTTGTGCTTCAAATTAGCACCATGATCTTCATGATAGAGAGTCTCTTATGTTGTCACTTTCATATACTAGTGGGAATTTTTCATTATAGAACTTGGCATGTATATTCCAATGATGGGCTTCCTCAAATTGCCTTAGGTCTTCATGATCAAGCAAGTTGGATGTACACCCACTTAGTTTCTTTTGTTGAGCTTCAATACACTTATAGCTCTAGTGCATCCGTTGCATGGTAATCCCTACTCACTCACATTGATATCTATTGATGGGCATCTCCATAGCCCATTACGCCTAGTTGATGTGAGACTATCTTCCTACTTTTTGTCTTCTCCACAACCACCATTCTATTCCACCCATAGTGATATGTCCATGGCTCGCGCTCATATATTGCGAAAACTTGAAAAAGTTTGAAAGGGCTAAGTATGAAACAATTGCTTGGCTTGTCATCGGGGTTGTGCATGATGGGAGCATTTTGTGTGACGGAGATGAAGCATGGCCAAACTATATGATTTTGTAGGGATGAGCTTTCTTTGGCTATGTTATTTTGAGAAGACATAATTGCTTGGTTAGTATGCTTGAAGTATTATTATTTTTGTGTCAATACTAAACTTTTGTCTTGAATCTTTCGGATGTGAACATTCATGCCACAATAAAGGAAATTACATCGAAAATTATGTTAGGTAGCATTACACATCAAAAATTCTGTTTTTATCATTTACCTACTCGAGGACGAGCAGGAATTAAGCTTGGGGATGCTTGATACGTCTCCAGCATATCTATAGTTTTTGATTGTTCGATGCTATTATATTATCTGTTTTGGATGTTTAATGGGCTTTAATATGCACTTTTATATTATTTTTGGGACTAACCTATTAACCGGAGGCCTAGTGCTAGTTTCTGTTTTTTTTGCCTATTTTAGTGTTTTGCAGAAAAGGAATATCAAACGGAATCCAAACGGAATGAAACCTTCGCGAGGATCTTTCTTGGAACAAACGCAAACCAGGAGACTTGGAGTAGAAGTCTGGAACTCCGTGAAGCTTCCACGAGGCAGGAGGGCGTGCCCCCCCACCCTCGTGGGCCCCACGGAGCTCCACCGACGTTCTTCTTTCGCCTATATATATTGTTATACCCTAAAAACATCAGGGGGAGCCACGAAACTACTTTTCCACCGCCGCAACCTTCTGTACCCGTGAGATCCCATCTAGGGCCTTTTTCGGCGATCTGCCGGAGGGGTATTCGATCACGGAGGGCTTCTACATCAACACCATAGCCTCTCCGATGATGTGTGAGTAGTTTACCATAGACCTTCGGGTCCATAGTTATTAGCTAGATGGCTTCTTCTCTCTCTTTGGTTCTCAATACAAAGTTCTGCTCGATGTTCTTGGAGATCTATTCAATGTAGTACTTTTTGCGGTGTGTTTGCTGAGATCCGATGAATTGTGGATTTATGATCAAGTTTATCTATGAACAATATTTGGTTCTTCTCTGAATTCTTATATGCATGATTTGATATCTTTGCAAGTATCTTCAAATTATCAGTTTGGTTTGGCATACTAGATTGATATTTCTTGCAACGGGAGAAGTGCTTAGCTTTGGGTTCAATCTTGCGGTGTCCTTTCCCAGTGACAGTAGGGGTAGCAAGGCACGTATTGTATTGTTGCCATCGAGGATAAAAAGATGGGGTCTATATCATATTGCTTGAGTTTATCCCTCTACGTCATGTCATCTTGCCTAAAGCATGACTCTTTTCTTATGAACTTAATACTCTAGATGCATGCTGGATAGCGGTCGATGTGTGGAGTAATAGTAGTAGATGCAGAATCGTTTCGGTCTACTTAACACGGACGTGATGCCTATATTTCATAATCATTGCCTAGATATTCTCATAATTATGCGCTCTTCTATCAATTGCTCGGCAGTAATTTGTTCACCCACTGTAATACTTGCTATCATGAGAGAAGCCACTAGTGAAACCAATGGCCCCGGGTCTCTTTCTTATTATATTGCATCTCTTTTATTTACATCGCATCTCGTTTACTATTTTGCAATCTATACAACAAAAATACCAAAAATATTTATCTTATTATCTTTATCAGATCTCACTTTTGTAAGTGACCGTGAAGGGATTGACAACCCCTTTATTGTGTTGGTTGCGAGATTCTTGATTGTTTGTTCAGGTACTACGTGACTTGCATGTTATCTCCTACTGGATTGATACCTTGGTTCTCAAAAACTTACGGAAATTCTTACGCGATGTTGCTTCATCACCCTTTCCTCTTCAAGGGAAAACCAACGCATGCTCAAGAGGTTGCACAAACCTATTGACCCAGTGCCCACTGCCAGTTGCTGTTTTTTGCTTGTTTTTTACATCGCAGGAAATCAAAGCGAAACGGAGTCCAAACACCGCGAAAGTTATTGTGGATTTTCTATGGACCAGAAGACATCCAATGGGCCACAACAGCACTTGGGGGGTGCCCCGATGGGGGCACAACCCACCAGGGCCCAGGCGCGCCCAGGTGGGTTGTGCCCACCTCGATGGCCTCCCGCACCCCCTCTTCGCCCTATAAATTCCCAAATATTCCAAAAACCCTGAGGTTAACCCTAGATTACAAGTTCCGCCACCACAAGCCTCTATAGCCACTGAAAACGAATCTAGACCCCGTTCCGGCACTCCGCCGGAGTGGGAAATCATCACCGGTGGCCATCTTCATCATCCCGGCAGCCACCATGATGAGGAGGGAGTAGTCCACCCTCGGGGCTGAGGGGTTGTACCAGTAGCTATGTGTTTAATCTCCCTCTCTCTCTCTCTCTCTTGTTTTTGAGATGTCACGATCTTGATGTATCCTGGGCTTTGTTAATATAGTCAGATCATATGGTGTTTCTCCCTATCTATCTTGTTGTGATGAATTGAGTTTTCCCTTTGAGATTTTGTTTTATCGGATTGAATACTTCTATGGATTTGAGAGCACCTGATATATGTCTTGCATATGAATACTCGTGGTGACAATGGGGTATTATATTGATTCACTTGATATATGTTTTGGCACTCAACTCGCGGATTCCCGAGGTCGCATTGGGGTGATCTACGCATAGGGGTTGATGCACTTTCTATTCTTTGTTTCTCCGGTAGAAATCTTGGGGCACTCTTTGAGGTTCTTTGTGTCAGATTGAGTATTATGAATCTGAAATTATTTGGTGTTATTTTAGTACGAACTCTTGGATAGATTGATCAGAAAGAATAGCTTCGAGGTGGTTCTGTACCCTACAAACGATTTCTTCTTATGTTCTCTGCTAGATACGAACTTTGGAGTGATTCTTCGTTGCACTTTGAGGGATGGTTATATGATCCAATTATATAAGCATTGTTGAGAGATTGCATTAGCGAAAGTATGGACCCTATGCCTCATTTTCAAGCATTGCAATACCGTTTGTGCTCTGTTTTATCAATTGCTACCTTGCTGTTTTTTATTGTTCATATTACAAAAATCAATATCTACTATCATTACTACGCTTTTATTACCATCTCTTCGCGGAGCTAGTGCACCTATACAAATTACCATCGTATTCGGTGTGTTGGGGACACAAGAGGCTTTCTATTATTTGGTTGCACGGTTGTTTGAGAGAGACCATCTTCATCCTACGCCGCCCACGGATTGATAAACCTTAGGTCATTGATACGTCTCCAACGTATCTATAATTTTTGATTGCTCCATGCTATATTATCTACTGTTTTGGACATTATTGGGCTTTATTATACACTTTTATATTATTTTTGGGACTAACCTATTAACCGAAGGCCCAACCCAGAATTGTTGTTTTTTTTACCTATTTTAGGGTTTCGAAGAAAAGGAATATCAAACGAAGTCCAAACGGAATGAAACCTTCGGGAACATGATTTTTGGAACGAACAATATCCATGAGACTTGGACCCTACGTCAAGCAACCAACAGGGAGGCCACGAGGTAGGGGGCGCGCCTACCCCCAGGCACGCCCTCCACCCTCGTGAGCCCCTTGTTGCTCCACCGACGTACTTCTTCCTCCTATATATACCTACGTACCCCCAAACGATCAGATACGGAGCCAAAACCCTAATTCCACCACCGTAACTTTCTGTATCCACGAGATCCCATCTTGGGGCCTGTTCCGGAGCTCCGCCGGAGGGGGCATCGATCACGGAGGGCTTCTACATCAACACCATAGCCCTTCCGATGAAGTGTGAGTAGTTTACCTCAGACCTTCGGGTCCATAGTTATTAGCTAGATGGCTTCTTCTCTCTTTTTGGATCTCAATACAATGTTCTCCCCCTCTCTTGTGGAGATCTATTCGATGTAACCTTCTTTTGTGGTGTGTTTGTAGAGACCGATGAATTGTTGGTTTATGATCAAGTTTATCTATGAACAATATTTGAATCTTCACTGAATTCTTTTATGTATGATTGGTTATCTTTGCAAGTATCTTCGAATTATCAGTTTGGTTTGGCCTACTAAATTGATATTTCTTGCAACGGGAGAAGTGCTTAGCTTTGGGTTCAATCTTGCAGTGTCCTTTCCCAGTGACAGTCGAGGCAGCAAGGCACGTATTGTATTGTTGCCATCGAGGATAACAATATGGGGTTTTTATCATATTGCATGAATTTATCCCTCTACATCATGTCATCTTGCTTAAGGCGTTACTCTGTTCTTATGAACTTAATACTCTAGATGCATGCTGGCTAGCGGTCGATGTGTGGAGTAATAGTAGTAGATGCAGGCAGGAGTCGGTCTACTTGTCTCAGACATGATGCCTATATACATGATCATACCTAGATATTCTCATAACTATGCTCAATTCTGTCAATTGCTAAACAGTAATTTGTTCACCCACCGTAAAATACTTATGCTCTTGAGAGAAGCCACTAGTGAAACCTATGGCCCCCGGGTCTATCTTCATTATATTAATCTTCAAACACTTAGTTATTTTCATTGCCATTTATTTTACTTTGCATCTTTATCATAAAAATACCAAAAATATTATCTTATCATATCTATCAGATCTCACTCTCGTAAGTGACCGTGTAGGGATTGACAACCCCTTATCGCGTTGGTTGCGAGGATTTATTTGTTTTGTGCAGGTGCGAGGGACTCGCGTGTAGCCTCCTACTGGATTGATACCTTGGTTCTCAAAAACTGAGGGAAATACTTATGCTACTTTGCTGCATCACCCTTTCCTCTTCAAGGGAAAACCAACGCAGTGCTCAAGAGGTAGCAAGAAGGATTTCTGGCGCCGTTGTCGGGGAGGTCTACGCGAAAGTGAACATACCAAGTACCCACACAAACCCTTATCTCCCTCATTACATTATTTGCCATTTGCCTCTCATTTTCCTCTCCCCCACTTCACCCTTACCGTTTTATTTGCCCTCTCTCTCTCTATCCTCCCTCTCTTTCTCTATTTGCCTCTTTTGCCCGTTTCTTGTTTGCTCTTATGGTTGGAGTAGTTTTTTATTTATTACTAAACAGAGAACCTAAGACCTATGGATCCTCATCCACTTTCTAATCTTTTTAAGAGATCCAATTATGATGAACCAATTGCTAGTGAGTTTTGTGCACTAGGTTATCTTTATGAAGTTTGCTTGGAATTCGTGAATCTGAAAATTTTGATGAAGTACTTTACGGAGTGATTCACGATAGATATTTGAATAAAAAGCATGATTGCAATGATTTTACTATAAATTCTCTTGATGTCAATTGTGCTAATAATATGCAAAACCCTAAGCTTGGGGATGCTAGTTTTGCTATGTCCTCTACTTGTTGCAATGATCATGATTGGGGTGATTCTTCTTTTGATCTTGAAAATTTATTTAAGCCCCATGATGAATATGAGATTGATAATAGTGTTTGTGATATGATTGAAAGTGGGTTTGTAAGAGTGTTGACTTTAGATCCCACATATTTGGAGAACGTTCGATCTTATGAAATTTTTGATAAAAGTGGGTTTGGAGAGGTCATGAATTTAGTTAATGTTAATCCCACTATTTTGGAAGAGTGTCAACTTTGCATGCATGTGGATTGTGTTGAAAATATTTTATGTGATAGCTATTTCGTTGAATTTCCTTATTATTCCACATGCAATTATTATGAGAGAGGAAAATATGGTGGTAGAAATTTCCTTGTTACTAAATTACCTCTCGTTATGTTGAGATTGCTATTGTTTCTTTCCGCTTCCTTGCATATGCCAGTTTTTGCTTGCCTTGATAATTTGTTTGCCTATAATATTCCTATGCATAGGAAGTATGTTAGACTTAAGCGTGTTTGTCACATGTTTTATGATGCTCTCTTTGTGCTTCAATTCTTGTCTTTCATGTGAGCATCATTAAAATTATCAATGCCTAGCTAAAAAGGCTTTAAGAAAAACGCTTATTGGGAGACAACCCAATATTTTTCCCTGCTGTTATTTAATAAATAATTTATCTAGCCTCTGTTTTGGTTGTGTTTTTTGTGTTTAATTAGTGTTTGTGCCAAGTAGAACCGTTGGGAAGACTTGGGGAAAGTCTTGTTAATCTTGCTGTAAAAAACAGAAACTTTAGCGCTCACGAGAACTGCTGCCATTTTTATTTGGAAAGTTCTATTTAGTTAATTCTTTTTGAAGATGATTAATAGATAAATTCCTCACTTCCAGAAATTTATTTTAAAAAAATTGGGTTCCAGATATTGCGCTACCTACAGATTACTACAGACTGTTCTGTTTTTGACAGATTCTGTTTTACGTGTGTTGTTTGCTTATTTTGATGAATCTATAGCTAGTAAAATAGTTTATAAACCATATACAAGTTGGAATACAGTAGGTTTAACACCAATATAAATAAAGAATTAGTTCATTACAGTACCTTGAAGTGGTCTTTTGTTTTCTTTCGCTAACGGAGCTCACGAGATTTTCTACTTTGAGTTTTGTGTTGTGAAGTTTTCAAGTTTTGGGTAAAGATTTGATGGATTATGGAACAACGATTGGCAAGATCCTAAGCTTGGGGATGCCCATGGCACCCCCAATATAATCTAAGGACACCTAAAAGCCGAAGCTTGGGGATGCCCCGGAAGGCATCCCCTCTTTCGTCTACTTCTATCGGTAACTTTACTTGGAGCTATATTTTTATTTACCACATGATATGTGTTTTGCTTGGAGCGTCTTGTATGATTTGAGTCTTTGCTTTTTAGTTTACCACAATCATCTTTGCTGTACACAACTTTTGAGATAGACACACATGATTCGGAAATTATTAGAATACTCTATGTGCTTCACTTATATCTTTTGAGTTATATAGTTTTGCTCTAGTACTTCACTTATATCTTTTAGAGCACGGTTGTGGATTTTTTTTATAGAAACTATTGATCTCTCATGATTCACTTAGATTATTTTGAGAGTCTTAAATAGCATGGTAATTTGCTTAAATAAACCTAATATGCTAGGTATTCAAGATTAGTAAAAACTTTCTTATAAGTGTTTTGAATACTAAGAGAAGTTTGATGCTTGATGATTGTTTTGAGATATGGAGGTAGTGATATTAAAGTTGTGCTAGTTTAGTAGTTGTGAAATTGAGAAATACTTGTGTTGAAGTTTGCAAGTCCCGTAGCATGCACGTATGGTAAATGTTACGTAACAAATTTGAAACATGAGGTGTTCTTTGATTGTCTTCCTTATGAGTGGCGGTCGGGGACGAGCGATGGTCTTTCCCTACCAATATATCCCCCTAGGAGCATGCGCATAGTGCTTGGTTGTTGATGACTTGTAGATTTTTTCAATAAGTATGTGAGTTCTTTATGACTAATGTTGAGTCCATGGATTATACGCACTCTCACCCTTCCATCATTGCTAGCCTCTTCGGTACCGTGCATTGCCCTTTCTCACATTGAGAGTTGGTGCGAAATTCGCTGGTGCATCCAAAGCCTGTGATATGATACGGTCTTTCACACATAAACCTCCTCATATCTTCCTCAAAACAGCCACCATACCTACCTATTATGGCATTTCCATAGCCATTCCGAGATATATATTGCCATGCAACTTTCCACCATCCTGTTTATCATGACACTTTCATTATTGTCATATTGCTTTGCACATGTAGTTGACATCATATTTGTGGCAAAGCCACTGTACATAATTCTTTCATACATGTCACACTTGATTCATTGCATATCCCGGTACACCGCCGGAGGCATTCA
Organism: Triticum urartu; assembly: GCF_003073215.2. Classification (NCBI taxonomy): domain Eukaryota; kingdom Viridiplantae; phylum Streptophyta; class Magnoliopsida; order Poales; family Poaceae; genus Triticum; species Triticum urartu. The sequence continues at coordinate 37,559,870 of NC_053025.1, forward strand.
TATAGAGTCATACCTTGTTCTAGTATCGAGTTCTAATCATTGAGTTGTAAATAAATAGAAGTGAGATGATCATCATTTAATAAATCATTGTCCCAATAAAAAAGAGAGAGAGAGGCAAAAAAATAGAAAGGCCAAATAAAAAAAGGGCCAAAGCTACTACCCTTTTTTCCACACTTGTGCTTCAAAGTAGCACCATGGTCTTCATGATAGAGAGTCTCTTGTTTTGTCACTTTCATATACTAGTGGGAATTTTTCATTATAAAACTTGGCTTGTATATTCCAACAATGGGCCTCCTCAAGTGCCCTAGGTCTTCGTGAGCAAGCAAGTTGGATGCACACCCACTAGTTTCTTTTGTTGAGCTTTCATACGTTTATAGCTCTAGTGCATCTGTTGCATGGCAATCCCTACTCCTTGCATTAACATTAATCGATGAGCATCTCCATAGCTCATTGGTTAGCCTCGTTGATGTGAGACTTTCACCTTTTTTGTCTTCTCCACATAGCCCCCATCATTATACTCTATTCCACCCATAGTGCTATATCCATGGCTCACGCTCATGTATTACACGAAGGTTTATAAAGTTTGAGATTACTAAAGTATGAAACAATTGCTTGGCTTGTCATCGGGGTTGTGCATGATGAGAGCATTCTTGTGTGACGAAAATGGAGCATGACTAAACTATATGATTCTATAGGGATGAACTTTGTTTGGCCATGTTATTTTGAGAAGACATAATTGCTCAGTTAGTATGCTTGAAGTATTATTATTTTTATGTCAATATGAACTTTTATATTGAATCTTTCGGATCTAAATATTCATGCCACAATTAAGAAGAATTACATTAAAATTATGCCAAGTAGCACTCCGCATCAAAAATTCTGTTTTTATCATTTACCTACTCGAGGACGAGCAGGAATTAAGCTTGGGGATGCTTGATACGTCTCCAACGTATCTATAATTTTTGACATTATTGGGCTTTATTATACACTTTTATATTATTTTTGGGACTAACCTATTAACCGAAGCCCAGCCCAGAATTGTTGTTTTTTTGCCTATTTTAGGGTTTCGAAGAAAAGGAGTATCAAACGGAGTCCAAACGGAATGAAACCTTCGGGAACGTGATTTTTGGAACGAACAAGATCCCGGAGACTTGGACCCTACGTCAAGCAACCAACAGGGAGGCCACGAGGTAGGGGGCGCGCCTACCCCCCCCCCCAGGCACACGCCCACCCTCGTGGGCCCCCTATTGCTCCACCAACGTACTTCTTCCTCCTATATATACCTATGTACCCCCAAACGATCAGATACGGAGCCAAAACCCTAATTCCACCACCGTAACTTTCTGTATCCACGAGATCCCATCTTGGGGCCTGTTCCGGAGCTCCGCCAGAGGGGGCATCGATCACGGAGGGCTTCTACATCAACACCATAGCCCTTCTGATGAAGTGTGAGTAGTTTACCTCAGACCTTCTGGTCCATAGTTATTAGCTAGATGGCTTCTTCTCTCTTTTTGGATCTCAATACAATGTTCTCCCCCTCTCTTGTGGAGATCTATTCGATGTAATCTTCTTTTGCGGTGTGTTTGTTGATCAAGTTTATCTATGAACAATATTTGAATCTTCTCTGAATTCTTTTATGTATGATTGGTTATCTTTGGAAGTCTCTTCGAATTATCAGTTTGGTTTGGCCTACTAGATTGATCTTTCTTGCAATGGGAGAAGTGCTTAGCTTTGGGTTCAATCTTGCGGTGCCCTTTCCCCATGACAGTAGGGGCAGCAAGGCACGTATTGTATTGTTGCCATCGAGGATAACAAGATGGGGTTTTTATCATATTGCATGAATTTATCCCTCTACATCATGTCATCTTGCTTAAGGCGTTACTCTGTTCTTATGAACTTAATACTCTAGATGCATGCTGGATAGTGGTCGATGTGTGGAGTAATAGTAGTAGATGCAGGCAGGAGTCGGTCTACTTGTCTCGGACGTGATGCCTATATACATGATCATACCTAGATATTCTCATAACTATGCTCAATTCTGTCAATTGCTCAACAGTAATTTGTTCACCCATCGTAAAATACTTATGCTCTTGAGAGAAGCCACTAGTGAAACCTATGGCCCCCGGGTCTATCTTCATCATATTAATCTTCCAACACTTAGTTATTTTCATTGCCTTTTATTTTACTTTGCATCTTTATCATAAAAATACCAAAAATATTATCTTATCATATCTATCAGATCTCACTCTCGTAAGTGGCCTTATAGGGATTGACAACCCCTATTTGCGTTGGTTGCGAGGATTTATTTGTTTTGTGCAGGTGCGAGGGACTCGCGCGTAGCCTCCTACTGGATTGATACCTTGGTTCTCAAAAACCGAGGGAAATACTTACGCTACTTTGCTGCATCACCCTTTCCTCTTCAAGGGAAAACTAACGCAGTGCTCAATAGGTAGCGGTCATCCACTAGAGGGAAAATTGCTACTGTCCTACAAAACTTTGTGCTTTGAGGCCCAACACGAGTCTACAAGAACAAGTTGTGTAGTAGACATCAAGCCCTTTTTTGGTGTCATTGCCGGGGAGGTGAGTGCTTGAAGGTATATCTTTAGATCTTGCAATCTTTTAGTTTCTTGTTTTATCACTAGTTTGGTTTATAAAAGAAAACTACAAAAATGGAATTGAGGTTGCATGATTGCAATGCTGTTAGTATGAATTCTTTGAATATCCATGATGCTAACGATATGCAAAGCCATAAGCTTGGGGATCTATGTTTGATGAAGATGATATTTTTTTTGTCCCCCAAGATTTGATGTGCAAATTTGTTATAATGATTGAATGCCTCCTATTTATGATGATTATAATGATGAAAGTGGATTTGGAGAGGTCATGACTTTATTTAGTGATGAATCCACCATTTTGGATGAGGCTTCAATTGAATATGAAAACAAAGTTGCTATCTTTGATGATTATAGTGATGACAAATATGCTATAAAGAATAATGATAACCATGAAACTTGTTATCATGATTTTAATTTTCACTCTCATGATAGTCATTTTGTTGAGTTTGCTCCCACTACTATTGATGAGAAAAAAATTGCCTATGTGGTGAGTAATAAAATTTTTATGCTTCTAGATCATGAAAAGAATGATTTATTTCATGGATATATTGTTGAATTCATTCATGATGCCACTGAAAATTATTACGAGGGAGGAACATATGCTTGTAGAAATTGTAATAATATCAAGTTTCCTCTCTATGTGTTGAAAGTTTTGAAGTCATGCTTATTTTGCCTTCCTATGCTAGTTGATTCTTGGTCCCATAAGTTGTTTGCTCACAAAATCCCTATGCATAGGAAGTGGGTTAGACTTAAATGTTCCTGCCATGTGCTTCATGATGCTCTCTTTGTGTTCAATTCTTATCTTTTATGCGAGCATCATTGAAACCATCATGCCTAGCTAAAAAGGCATTAAAGAAAAGTGCTTATTGGGAGACAACCCAACACTTTTACCTACTGTTTTTGCATGCTGACATGATTAAGCTACTGTAGTAATCATGTTTATAGCTTTCATTTCAATAAAGTGCCAAATAAGGGATGGTGTATGGTGATAGTTGATTTCATCTTGCTGAAAAACAGAAACTTTTGTGCTCAGGAAAACAATTCTCATTTTTAACAGAAGTGTGATAAAATATTGATTCTTTTGCAGAAATTAATAGACAAATTTCCCAGGTTTTCCTGATTTTTCAGATTTTTCCCAGTAGCAAAAGTATGGTTGGAGTACAGATTACTACAGACTGTTCTGTTTTTGACAAATTCTGTTTTCAATGCATAGTTTGCTTGTTTTCTAGTTTCTGTGGCTTATATTTCTCAATATAAATTGTGGAAATGATATGCTACAGTAGGCATTGTGTGAGAACAATTATGACTCTTCTCTTTGATAGTACCAAAGTTAATGATTTGCTTTATCATACTAACCTATCTCACGAAGTTCCATTAAGTTTTGCGTGATTGCAGTTTTCAAGTTTTGGGTCAGATATCAATATGAGGAGAATAAGGAGTCACAAGACCCTAAGCTTGGGGATGCCCAAGGAACCCCAAGTTAATATCCAAGGAAGATCCAAGCAACTAAGCTTGGGGATGCCCAAGGCACCCCAAGTTAATATCCAAGGAAGATCCAAGCAACTAAGCTTGGGGATGCCCCGGAAGGCATCCTCTCTTTCGTCTCCAACATTATCTGTAACCTCACTTGGCGCTATATTTTCATTTGTCACATGATATGTGTTTTGCTTGGAGCGTCATTTTATTTTATTAGGATTTGCTTGATGTTATTTATAATAATGTTTTGCATCTTTTACTTCAATAAAAATGTCAAGTATAGCCATTGCCATGCTTATTTTGCAAGTCTATATGTGGCTATTTGAAAACAGAAAGTTGTACGCTAGTACATGAATTCTTGAAAAAATTCAGAATGGGATAAAATGTTGAAACTTTTAGCAGTGTAAGCTATGATAAATTTTCTACATTGTGGTAATTTTTCATAATTTTTTGAGTTAAAAAAGTATTGATACTCTTGCATTCTTTACAAACTGTATTGTTTTGGCAGATTACTGTTATGTTTGCATTGTTTGCATATGTTTGCTTCTTTAATGATTCTATTTGAGGATAGGAGTATTAAACATGCAGAGGCATTTAGTATGCAATGTTGAATAATAATTTTGGTGATTTTCTACAGTAGAGAATGGTAAGGTTTTGCATTGATTTATACTAACTTATCTCACGAGTTCTTGTTGAGTTTTGTGTGGATGAAGTTTTTGAGATTTAGGAAAACCGTGATATGAGAGGAATTAAGGAGACACAAAAAATAAATCTTGGGGATGCCCAAGGCACCCTAAGATAATATTTCAAGAAGTCTCAAGCATCTAAGCTGGGGGATGCCCCGGTAGGCGTCCCACCTTTCTTCTTCAACAATTATCGGTTAGTATCGGTTGAGCCTAAGTTTTTCTTCTTCACATGAGTTGTGCTATTCTTGGAATGTCATTTTGTTTTGTTTTGCTTGCTGTTTTAATAAAATACTTAGATCTGAAAAAAAATAAGAGAGAGTCCTCAAATAGCTACCCATTTACTTAACTACTTGTTTAATCTTCACTTATATCTTTTTGGAGTAGCTTGTCATTTACTCTTGTGCTTCACTTATATCCCATGAGATAATTGCTGAATAAATTGAATATAATGAAGCTAGAATTATATGTTCATATCAAGCCTAGTGGTAGCTTCACATTGGGTTTAGAAAGTGAAATCTTTTGAAGCTTGACAGTCATAATATTGGTCATACAAGCAATTCATGAATGATTAGTAGAAGGAAGAGAACTTTCACATGCAAATACACTATCTTGGAAATCTTTTGTGATTGTGAGCCCCCATCAAAATATTTTATGCCAAAATTGTTGACGTTGGACAAGGAAGACTACGTAATGATTTATGTTTGTTCATATTCACATAGAAGTTATATTGTCATAGATCCTTCAACATGTGGTGCTTGCCCCCCATCTTTGCTAGACAAAAATTCCGCACCAAGTAGAGATACTACTTGTGCATCCAAAAACCCTTAAACCCAAATCTTATTTTCAAGAGTCCACCATACCTACCTAAGGATTGAGCAAGATCCTTCAAGTAAGTTGTCATCGGTGCAATAAGGCAATAAAAATTGCTTCTAAAAGTGTTAGATCATTTAGTGTAAGAGAAAATTGAGCGTTGTACGAACTTGTGATGGCAAAGAATAAAAGCGACAGACTGCATAATAAAGGTTGCTATCATAAGGGGCAATATAACATGACGTTCTTTTGCACTAAGGGGTTCAGCGTACAAGCAAATAAGCGCATGGCAACCTCTGCTTCCTCTGCGAAGGGCCTACCTTTTACTTTTATGTATTTACTTTCATGCAAGAGTCAAAGTCTTTCTCTCTATTCCTTTTTATTTTTCTCTTTTGGCAAGCATCATGTGGTGAGGAAAGATCTAGGCACATATATCCAGTTGGATATGGGTAGCATGAGTTATTATTGTTGACATCACCCTTGAGGTGAATACGTTGGGAGGCGAAATTATAAGCCCCTATCTTTCTATGTGTCTGGTTGGAATGTTTTGCTCATGTGTATGCGGTGAGTGTTAGCAATCATAGAAGACTATATGATGGTTGAGTATGTGGATCTCTTACTTAATATATGTTGAATACGAATTACAATTGCTTGGTGACCGAGAACATAGGTTGTTGAGTTTCAAGAGAATTCGTTGTTTGAACCTTAACATGTGAATTGGTTGCTACTTTAACATGAGAAGTTTTATAGGAAAGAATTGTTGTTATGATGCTAGGAAAACTGATCGAGATTTTCATTGATCAAAATTTTGCACTTTGCTAGCATTCACACTTCCTAAATTATTTCTTTTATCATTTACCTACTCGAGGATGAGTAGGAATTAAGCTTGGGGATGCTGATATGTCTCCAACGTATCTATAATTTATGAACTATTCATGTTGTTATATTATCATTCTTGGATGTTTTACAATCATTTAATAGCAACTTTATATCATATTTTGGGACTAACCTATTGACCCAGTGCCCAGTGCCAATTGTTGTTTTACTTGTTTTTTATCGCAGGAAATCTATACCTACTATTAACGGGAATATGTATTCTTGGTTTGGTTTAGTACTTTTCATTGATTTTCGTTTGGTATGAGCGCACGCTAAAGTTTCATAAGGTTCGCTCGTACACACGGTAAGCCATCGGGGCCAGGTACTTGTATGTGGATGGGCCTTCTATGGACTGTCTACAAACCGCAAAAAATAATTGGGTCAATGTAAATCAACATCGTGGGAATTGAACGCGGCTTAAATGTGATATTTAAATAGATGTGGCTAATTAAATAAAGGATTGTGGGTAAACCGGTTGAATAATTAAAAGAACGATTGTGGGAATAGGTATAGTTTGGTTTAGTCCTTTTCATTGATTTTCATTTGGTATGAGCGCACGCTAAAGTTTCGTACGGTTCGCTCGTACACACGGTAAGCCGTCTGAGCCAGGTACTTGTACGTTGATGGGCCTTCTATGGTCTTTCATAGAGACCGCGAAAAAATTGGGTCAACAATAGTCAACATTGTGGGAATTGAACGTGGCTTAAATAGGATATTTAAATAGATGTGGCTAATTAAAGAAAGGATTGTGGGCAAACCGATGAAATAACTAAAAAACAATTGTGGGCTTGATAAATAGAATATTCAAACAGATGGGGCTAATTAAATGAAAGATTTGAGGTAAAAAGGTAGGATAATTAAAAGGAAGGATCCATAGGCTTCATTGTGGTGGGGCTACTAAATTAGAAAAGGAAGGATTTTATTCACGAATAAAACGGGTGAGGACATCATGGTAATTAAAGGAAGGATTATGCTGTCAAAAAACTAAAGGAAGAATTATACTTAAACGAAATTAGTAGGAGATTATGCCCGCAAAGAAAATATGGACAGGGATAAATTGCATCCTATACTTTATGTTCACTTTGTAAAAGGATGATGCATTGCATGTTCTTCGTAGTGAATCCAGTGCTACGACATTATGCGTGCACAAAACATTAACTTTTTTCGTTGCAACACACGGGTTTTTGTTTTTTGCTTGTTTTTTACATCACAGGAAATCAATATCAAACGGATTCCAAACACCGTGAAACTTTTGTGGATTTTTTATGGACCAGAAGACATCCAATGGTCCAGAGCAGCACCTCGTGGTGCCCCGAGGGGGGGCACAACCCACCAGGACGCGCCTGGGGGCCACTACAAAAAAAATACACTTCCGTGATGATACGTGTTTGTCACAGTAGGTCATGTTTTCTGTCATGCATGTACATCCATGATGATTTTATGACAGAATCAAGCTAGTCTTACATGTGCTGTCGTAGAAGTGTTCCATGACAATACCAAAATTATCATCACGGAAGTGTCCACTTCCATGACGATAAATGGCGCGTCATGGAAGTGCTTTCGTCAAGGGTGACTAACACGTGGCATCCGCCATAACGGGTCACCATTAAGCTATCAGGTCCGGTTTTTGGATCCGATAACCCACTAACAGCCCGGACCAATGAGGATTTTCCATGTGTAAAATTCTCATTGGCTGGAGGAAACACGTGTTGGCTCACCATTGGGACAAATGTCATCCTTTCATTGGACAGGAGGCGCCTACGATACGTCGACATGTGGCACGGCCCAACAGAGGCCCATTCCGTTGAAAAGGCCGGTTCGTTTGACTTGGTTAAAAGGTAACGGGCCGGCCCACGGAAAGCATGTTAATGGCATGTTCGTATATAGCCCATTTATGGCCCGCTAATTCACGGCCCGTTACGGCCTATCGGAATTAAGCCCAGTAGCTTCATCTGGGCCGTCCAATATGATTCCAGCCCATTGTAACTTCTGGCCCATGTATGTCCCGTGATGTCTTTCGGCCCATATGAGGCCATTTGTTACTCTTGGCCCATTAACGGCCCGTTGTGAATCTGGCCCGCAATGAACATTGTATCGCTTTATACCCATCAGTGGCCCATTATTCCATTGGGCCGTTTCCAACCCGTGTTATCTTTCGGCCTTCTCGGGGCCCATTTATTCTTGGCTCATTTCCAGTATTCGGTTACTTACGGCCCGATACTCGCCGTTTGTGCTTGTGGGCCAAATTCAGCCCGTGGTTACAATCAGCCCGTTTGCGGCCCGTTAATTCGTTGGTCCGTTTTCATAGCGTCATAAAAACGGCCGATTAACGATAGGAGCTGCACATATCTCGTTCTCAGGGCACACTCAGATGAGACATCCTACGAGTAAAACCAAACCTCAAGTTGCCCTGAGGTGGCCCCGCAGTCTACTCGGTCGGACCAACACTCAGAGGAGCACTGGCCCGAGGGGGTTTAAATAAGATGACCCTCGGGCTCCGGAAACCCAAGGGAAAAACAGGCTAGGTAGCAAATGGTAAAACCAAGGTTGGGCATTGCTGGAGGAGTTTTATTCAAGGCGGACTCTCAAGGGGTTCCCATTATTACCCAACCGCGTAAGGAACGCAAAATCCGGGAACATAACACCGATATGACGGAAACTAGGGCGGCAAGAGTGGAACAAAACACTAGGCAAAAAGGCCGAGCCTTCCACCCTTTACCAATATATAGATGCATTAAGATAACAAGATAATATAGTGATATCCCAACAAGAAAAATAATGTTCCAACAAGGAACGGTCTCCAATCTTCACCTGCAACTAGCAACGCTATAAGAGGGGCTGAGCAAAGCGGTAACATAGCCAATCAACGGTTTTCTAGGACATGGTGGGTTAGAGGTTTGGCATGGCAATTTGGGAGGCATGATAAGCAAGTGGTAGGCATCGTAGCATAGGCATAGCAACAGAGCGAGCATCTAGCAAAGCAAAGATAGAAGTGATTTCGAGGGTATGATCATCTTGCCTGCAAAGTTGTCAGAGTTGACTGGATCCTCGAAAGCAAACTCAACGGGCTCCTCGTTAGCGAACTCGTCTTCCGGCTCTACCCAAACAAGACAAACAAGCAAAGAGGACACAATCAACCACGTGCAAAGCTCAAACAACATGATGCAACCATGGTATGCTATGCGGGATGCGATATGTGATGCATATGCAAGAATTGACAAGGAATGAATGAACCTGGCCTCAACTTGGAAATCTAAGTGTGGCACTGGAAAGGTGAGGTGATTTCGCTTGAAAATGATATAAAGATCATCGGAATCGGAGGCACGGTTTGGAAATGGCAAGCAATTCAAATATGGCACCGGTCTGCAATATACAGCAAGTAACCATCTAAATGCAACAAGATAATTATGCTACGGCACTCAAACATGGCAACTAAATACATGGAAGGGATCCATTAATGAAGCTTAACAAAATATGAACACTGAGCTACGGCAAATTCATCCATTAACAGGTTCAAACAAGCATGGCAAAAGTGCAATTGGTAAACAGGTTTCAGACTTAGTGAAATTAACACAAGCCTGGAATTTCAGATCAGGTAGCACACTTCGGAGCAAGAAAACTATATTCTACAGGACCTTAACATGGCAAAGTAAAGCATGGTATGGAGCTAGTCAAAGAGATTAACAAAAGTCCCTTAGTGACCTTGAGCCAAAATGGATCAGAAAATACAATTGCAAGCATGTGAACATGGCAAAAACATATTCAGATCTCAGACTTAGTGAAAAACTGGAGCATGCAAATCAGATATGAAGTAGGCATGTTTACGAGCTCGATGCACTCACTACAGAGAATGTCATGACAATCTAAGCATACACCCGTCAAGAATACACATTATACAAGCTAGACATGGCAAGAACAACAACATTGCATGCACGGATCAACCACAACATCCTCGGCAAAATCGCTAACAAGTAGACAATCTGCCCAGATTCACGAAATAGCAAAAGTAGAGCTCGATTGACTCAAGCTAGGGTACTCCATAATGCAAACAAAGACATGGATGGATAGAGCACTACAATATTAACAAATCACCCTTACTGATCATCCTCAAAAGAGGCACGGATCACTAGGAAACAACATGAACATATGGCATATTGATAAAAACAGATCAAGGACTTAGTGGAATTGCTAATTCCCTGAAATCAGCATTAACGAATGCACCACTTTGCAAGCTTGTGCTAGTCACCATACACATCACAAAAATACGTGGATAGCATCTCTGGAAAGATGGCAAAGCATATAACAAAACACATGTAGAGCTCATGAGCATATCATGCACACATTAATCATGGCAAAAATGACAAATAGCTATTTGGAGCAGCAGATCTGACAACTAACTCAAATAGCACTCTTCCAATGGCATTTCGGGCATCAAGATGGGCTCAAATGAAAATGATGCAATGAAATGAAATGATGTGCTCTCGGAGACGAACATTTTGATATGCCACATGCCCAAAACAGATCTACGGATGCAAAGTTACGGCACGATGAGCATGGCAATATAATCTGCAGACTTAGGGGGAAAAAGGAGTCAACCCTAGGGTTTTTAGATCTGGATCTGGATCCGGCCGGGCACGCAAAACGAGGATCACCGGGGTCAGCGCCGGAGAGTCGCCGGACTTACCAAGGAGCTCGCTGGCCGGAGGGGAACTTGCCGGAGAGCTGCGGGACTTGGCGCGGATGGCGAGGGGGCGACGAGGCGGTGACCTGCGACGGCGGACGATCGCCGGGGCGGAGGGAGCCAGCGGATGAGGGTGGTGGCGTGCGCTCGCCGGTGAGAAGCTGCGGCGGGCGGCGCTCGGGGGGGCGCGCCTGCCGAGCGAGGCGGCGACGAGCTGGGCCGCGGGGGCCTGGCTCGGGCTTCGCGGGCCGGCGGCGGGAGGCGGTGATTGGGGCCACATGGCGGCGCGGGAGTGGCTGGCGGTGGCGTGTCCGGCGCCGGCGGACAATGTCCGGCGCGCGGAGGAGCAGATCTAGGGTTTCGGGGAGAGGAACCGTGAATTTCGGAGGGGGGTATATTTATAGGCATAGAGGGAGCTAGGAGAGTCCAAATGAGGTGCGGTTTTCGGCCACGCGATCGTGATCGAACGCTCTAGATGATGGAGAGGGTTTTGGTGGGTTTTGGGCCAGATTGGAGGGGTGTTGGGCTGCAACACACACGAGGCCTTTTCGGTCCCTCGGTTAACCGTTGGAGCATCAAACGAAGTCCAAATGGTACAAAACTTGACAGGCGGTCTACCGGTAGTAAACCAAGGCCGCTTGGCAAGTCTCGGTCCAATCCGGAAATGTTTAACCCCCACACACGAAAAGAGGGTAGAAATGACCACCGGAGGAGATAGGAGCGCCGGAATGCAAAACGGACAACGGGGAAAATGCTCGGATGCATGAGATGAAAACGTATGCAAATGCAATGCACATGATGACATGATATGAGATGCATGACAAAGACAACAACACACGAGACAAAAACCTGAACCCGAGAAAATAAAATAACTTAACGCCGGAAACGGCAAGAGTTGGATTACATATTAGGTAAATTACATCCGGGGTGTTACAACACTCCACCACTACGAAAGGATCTCGTCCCGAGATCTAGGACTGGAAGAACGCCAGGTACTCAGAACGGAGGTGATCCTCGCGTTCCCAGGTGGCTTCACGGTCGGAATAGTGTGACCACTTGACTTTGAGGAATTTGATTGACTTATTGCGAGTTTTGCGTTCAGTCTCTTCAAGAATGGCAATGGGGTGCTCATGATAAGAGAGGTCTTCTTGGAAATCAATGTCTTCGAAGTTGACGGTGCGGTCAGGAGTCTTGAAGCACTTGCGGAGCTGAGAGACATGGAACACGTCATGCACATTTGCAAAGTTTGAAGGAAGCTCGAGTTGATTGGCGAGATCGCCTCTCTTGTTGACGATCTTGAAAGGACCCACGTATCTAGGGGCAAGCTTCCCTTTGATACCGAAGCGACGAGTACCTTTCATTGGAGAGACGCGGAGGTAAACATGATCTCCGATCTCGAAAGCCAAATCGCGGTGCTTACTATCATAGTAGCTCTTCTGGCGCGATTGCGCTGCTTTGAGGTTATCTCGAATGACTTTGCACATCTCCTCTGCCTCTGTGATTAAGTCATTTCCCAGAAGTTGATTTTCAGCAGTTTCAGTCCAGTTGAGAGGGGTACGGCACTTCCTGCCATACAGAATTTTGAATGGGGCCTTGCCCGAACTTGCTTGAAAACTGTTGTTGTAGGAGAATTCAGCATATGGAAGACAATCTTCCCACTTCATGCCGAAGGAGATCACGCAAGCCCTGAGCATATCTTCAAGAATCTGATTGACACGCTCGACTTGACCGCTAGTTTGAGGATGGAAAGTTGTGCTGAAGCGGATGTTGGTGCCCATGGCCTTCTGAAAACAATCCCAAAACTTGGAGGTAAAGATGCTGCCACGGTCTGAAGAGATCACCTGTGGAATACTATGCAGCGAGACAATTCGAGAGGTATAGAGCTCCGCCAATTGAGCTGCAGTGATAGACTCTTTGATAGGCAGAAAGTGAGCCACTTTAGTGAGTTTGTCGATGACAACGAATATAGCATCATTGCCACGCTTGGACTTTGGAAACCCAGTCACGAAGTCCATCTCAATGTGGTCAAACTTCCATTCTGGAATGGCAAGAGGTTGGAGGAGACCAGATGGCCTTTGGTGTTCTGCCTTCACTCTTCTGTAGACATCACACTCATTCACGAACTGAGCAATCTCGCGCTTCATTCGACTCCACCAATAAGCCTGCTCGAGGTCCTGATACATCTTCGTACTCCCAGGGTGGATGGAGAGGAGTGAATTGTGAGCCTCATTAATGATAACTTTACAAAGATCGCCTTTGGGCACAACAATACGATCCTCGAAGAAAAGAGTATCCTTGTCATCAAGGCGGTAGCACTTGTACTTGGGTTGACTCTTGGCAATCCCAATCTTCACCTTCTTCACCATAGCATCAAGAAGTTGAGCCTTGCGAATATGGTCTTCCAAGATGGGAGAGACTTGAAGGTTGGCGAGGAAACCTTGAGGAACAACTTGCAGATGAGTTTGCGGAAAGCTTCATAAAGCTCGGGTTGATAAGGCTTGAGAATCAGGCTGTTGCAATAAGCCTTCCTGCTCAATGCGTCAGCAATCACATTGGCCTTGCCTGGAGTATACTCGATACTCGGATTATACTCTTGAATCATTTCGACCCATCGAGTCTTCCTGAGGTTGAGATTAGGCTGAGTGAAGATGTACTTGAGACTCTTGTGGTCAGTGAAGATGTCCACTTTTCTTCCCAATAAGAGATGTCTCCAAGTCAAAAGAGCATGCACAACTGCCGCCAACTCAAGGTCATGAGTGGGGTAGTTCTTCTCGTTGGGCTTCAACTGGCGAGAGGTATAAGCCACAACTTTCTTCTCTTGCATCAAAACTGCACCAAGACCTTGAAGAGAGGCATCGTAGAAGACCTCGAATGGTTTGGATTCATCAGGAGGAGTCAGAACTGGAGCAGTGACCAATTTCTCTTTCAAAGTGTTAAAAGGGATGTCACATTACGGAGACCAAACGTACTTGACGTGCTTCTGGAGAAGATTTGAAAGAGGCTTCGCGATCTTTGAAAAGTTCTCCACGAACCTTCGACAGTAGCTTGCGAGACCAAGGAAGCTACGGAGTTGATTCACGTTCTGAGGTGGTTCCCAATTCACAATTGCGGACACCTTCTCGGGATTCACCGCAATGCCCTTGGTAGAGATGATATGCCCAAGATAAAGAACCTCATCGAGCCAAAACTCGCACTTTGAGAACATGGCGTAGAACTGGTGTTCCCTGAGCTTATCGAGCACCAAACGCAAGTGCTTGGCATGATCTTCCTTGTTCTTCGAAAAGACCAGAATGTCTTCAAGATAGACCAAAACGAAGTCATTGGTGTAGGCGTTGAAGATGAAGTTCATCATGTGAGAGAAAGTCAGAGGAGCGTTGACGAGGCCAAAAAACATGATAGTGTATTCATATGAACCATAGCTTGTTCTGAAAGCCGTCTTGGGAATATCTTGCTCACGGATTCGAATCTGGTGATAACCCATACGGAGATCAATCTTGGAGAATACTTGGGCACCTTTGAGTTGTTCGAACAGCTCGTAGATGTTGGGAAGTGGGTATTTGTTCTTGATAGTCTTCTTGTTCAATGGACGGTAGTCAACACAAAGTCGGTCCGTTCCATCCTTCTTCTTCACAAAGAGTACTCCACAACCCCACGGAGAGGAACTAGGTCGGATGAGACCCATTCGCTCTTGAATATTGAGTTGTTTCTTCAGCTCCTTCAACTCTTCAGGTCCGAGCTTGTAGGGACACTTGCAAACCAGTTCCGTGCCAGGCTCAAGATCAATGACGAATTCCACTGGCCGGTGCGGAGGCATTCCTGGAAGCTCTTCTGGAAAGACGTCTTGATATTCGCAAACGACTGGAATTTGCGAGATGGCATCCAGTTCACCCTTCTCATTGAGAGAAAACAGACGGATGGTATCATCACGAGCGGCAAAGACAATTACTTACTCAGATGAATGAGTCAATTGAATCTGCCTGGCAGCACAATCAAGATGCGCCTTGTGCTTAGAAAGCCAATCCATTCCGAGAATAAGATCAATATCCGAGTTACCAAGGACCATTGGGGAAGAAAGGAACTTGTAGTCGCCCAACGTGATAGAGATATCGGGAGCAACCAAACTAGAAGTCAAAAGCTTACCGGGAGAAACAACTTGCATGACTTTGGGCATGACCTCAGTATCAACATTGTGCTTCGATGCAAATGGGCATGACAAGAAAGAATGCGATGCACCAGTATCAAAAAGTACTTTTGCAGGAACATCGTTAACAGGAAGGTTACCCATGATGACATCTAACGAGTCCTCTGCCTGAGCTGCGTTCATCAAGTTGACCTTGGCGTGCTTGGGGTTATGTTTGACCACAGTTGTACTTGCCGATCTCACAGGAGGAGGAGGAGGAGGGAGACGCCTCTGATTGAAGCATTTGTTGGCATAGTGACCCTTCTGTTGGCACTTGTTGCACGTGACCTCTGAAAGCGGACGGTGATACGGAGCACTCGATCTTGGAGCTTGAGACGAAGTCTTGTTCTGAAAGCCAGGGTTGGGTGGGTGGGAAGATCCACTGCCACCTTTGCTCTTCTGTTGATATGGCTGACGGAACGGAGGAGGAGGAAGCCAATACTTCTGATGCTTGGCCACTTGAGTGGAGGAAGAAGGAGTAGCATCTCTGACTCGCTTCTTGGAAGCATCACACTTCAGTTGAGCAGCCTCTTGCTTCAATGCCATGTTGTAGAACTCATTGTACCTCAAGGGCTCAAAGAGAACAAGAGCTAGCTGGGTTTCTTCTCTGAGACCACCCCTGAACTGGTATATCATGCTCTTCTCGTCGGGGACGTCCTGCTTAGCAAAGCGGGCGAGTTTCTGAAACAACTTGTTGTAGTCATAGACAGACAAAGAGCCTTGCTTCAGGTTGCGAAATTCCTCACGTTTGCTTTCAACCACGCTCTGAGAAATATGATGAGCTTTGAAGTCTTGACGGAATTCATCCCAGGTAATCACACGGCCTCCTCTAGAATCTTTGTACTGCTGGAACCATTCTGCTGCTTGGTCTTTGAGTTGGAAGGAAGCGAACTTGACAAAGTCCTCAGGCCTGACGTTACTGCACTCGAAATGCTTGCATAAGTCCATGAGCCAATCGTCAGCATCAGTTTCCTCAACACAATTGCTAAAGGTCTTTGGCTGGTTAGCAAGGAACTGGTTGAGTGTAGCAAAGTGATTCTGATTGTTGCCTTGGTTGCCTTGGTTCGCTTGATTGCGCTCTTGAAGAATTTGCATGATCAACTGCGTGTTTGCATTGGTTGCAGCCATCACAGCTTGCCATGCCTCCGGAGGAGGTGGAGGTGGTGGCAGATCATAATTCTGATTCTGATTGCTGCTCTTAGTGGGAGCCATCCTGAAGAGGGTGACATTCTTAGCACATTGACAGATAAAATTGAAGCTGAATCAAGCGGGTTGAAATTGCAACATATAGTCTTCACATCCGAACGTAAGAATGAATGCATTCCACTTGAAATGGTCACATATCCATAAATTGAGAAGCCACTTAGAATATAGGTAGAGGAATAAATCAACAAGGTACGGGTCAAGAACGAATACTCGGTAAGAAATCCCAATCTCAAACCAAATATCCGTGGAAGAAAAAGCTAGAGCTACAAGAATTCCCACCTATGAAACTCCCGAACCTTTCCGGTTATGCAATCAGGTGTTGGGGATACAGGGGAAGCATAATATCTCACCCAAATCTAGCAAATCCTACATCGAGCTGTATCCATCCTTCAACACATAACCGAGAAAAACTTCGGAAACCATCTACCTCAACCTTTGAAAAGCATCCGTTATACAAGTTATGGCAATACTCCCGAACTCCTGCCCCAGTACTGGGTGGCGTCGAGGTTATCTCACCAACAACTGCATAAAAGAGATTTTCGATGTCGGCGAACTAAACTCAGGTATTCCAGAACTGGAACGATAAAATTGTGACGACAACACCTTGGAGCTCAACTCCCTGGGACACTGCCACAACCCCTAAATGACAGGAGGCACCAAGAACAATGTTCTCGTCACAAAACCATCGGAACGATTCCAAGATGCCCGCGTGATCCAAAAAAATTTTTTAGTGAAATTTGAGAAGAGAAGAGTCAAAACTCTACGTCAGGATGCCTTACCAGAGCGATGAGGGGACTGGGGAGTAAAAAGAATTCCTAAACTCTCCGATATATAATTCCTAAATGACTCAAAACATTTTTCTAGACTCAACAACGGCTGCTAAAAATGATCAAGCAGTGGGGGCTCCTAAGGTCGGGGAAGGCTCTGATTACCAACTTGTAACGCCCTCGATGCGGCTATATCTCCTACGTGTCGAAGCATGACTTAGAGGCATAACCACATTGAAAGCAATGTCGCAAGTAAGGCAATCTTCACAACATCCCATGTAAATAGATAATAAAAGGGAAGGTATATAGTTGGCTTACACTCGGCACGTCACACAAAGTACATAAATAGCATTACATCATCCAATCACTCATGGTCCGACTACGGTACCAAAATAAAAGACCAACCCAACATGCGACACGGTCCCGATCGCCCCAACTGGGCACCACTACTGATCATCAAGGAAAGACACATAGTAACGGTGTGAGTCCTCGTCGAACTCCCACTTGAGCTCAAGCGCATCATCTGGAACGGAGTCAACAGGCCCTGCATCTGTTTGGAAGTAATATGTGAGCCACGGGGACTCAGCAATCTCGCACCCTCGCGATCAAGACTATTTAAGCTTATAGGTAAGGCAAGGTAATATGTGGAGCTGTAGCAAGCGACTAGCATATATGGTGGCTAATCATGTTCGCAAAAGAGAGCGAGAAGAGAAGGCAAAGCGCGAACGAAGAACTAGAGAAACAACCTACGGCAAACATTACTCCAACACTGTGTTCACTTTCCGGACTCCGCCGAGAAGAGACCATCACGGTAACACACATAGTTGATTCATTTTAATTAAGTTAAGGTTCAAGTTATCTACAACCGGACATTAACAAATTCCCATCTGCCCATAACCGCGGGCACGGCTTTCGAAAGTTCAAATCCCTGCAGGGGAGTCCCAACTTAGCCCATGACAAGCTCTCATGGTCAACGAAGGATATACCTTCTCCCGAGACATCCCGATTAGACTCGGTATCCCGGTTCTACAAGACAACTCCGACAAGTAAAAAAAAATCCAGCAACACCGCCCGAATGTGCTGACAAATCCCGATAGGAGCTGCACATATCTCATTCTCAGGGCACACTCAGATGAGACATCCTACGAGTAAAACCAAATCTCAAGTTGCCCCGAGGTGGACCCGCAGTCTACTCGGTCGGACCAACACTCAGAGGAGCACTGGCCCGGGGGGGTTTAAATAAGATGACCCTCGGGCTCCGGAAACCCAAGGGAAAAAGAGGCTAGGTGGCAAATGGTAAAACCAAGGTTGGGCATTGCTGGAGGAGTTTTATTCAAGGCGGACTGTCAAGGGGTTCCCATTATTACCCAACCGCGTAAGGAACGCAAAATCCGGGAACATAACACCGATATGATGGAAACTAGGGCGGCAAGAGTGGAACAAAACACTAGGCAAAAAGGCCGAGCCTTCCACCCTTTACCAATATATAGATGCATTAAGATAACAAGATAATATAGTGATATCCCAACAAGAAAAATAATGTTCCAACAAGGAACGGTCTCCAATCTTCACCTGCAACTAGCAACGCTATAAGAGGGGCTGAGCAAAGCGGTAACATAGCCAACCAACGGTTTGCTAGGACATGGTGGGTTAGAGGTTTGGCATGGCAATTTGGGAGGCATGATAAGCAAGTGGTAGGCATCATAGCATAGGCATAGTAACAGAGCGAGCATCTAGCAAAGCAAAGATAGAAGTGATTTCGAGGGTATGAGTGGATCCTCGAAAGCAAACTCAATGGGCTCCTCGTTAGCGAACTCGTCTCCCGGCTCTACCCAAACAAGACAAACAAGCAAAGATGACACAATCAACCACGTGCAAAGCTCAAACAACATGATGCAACCATGGTATGCTATGCGGGATGCGATATGTGATGCATATGCAAGAATTGACAAGGAATGAATGAACCTGGCCTCAACATGGAAATCCAAGTGTGCCACTGGAAAGGTGAGGTGATTTCTCTTGAAAACGATATAAAGATCATCGGAATCGGAGGCACGGTTTGGAAATGGCAAGCAATTCAAATATGGCACCGGTCTGCAATATACAGCAAGTAACCATCTAAATGCAACAAGATAATTATGCTACAGCACTCAAACATGGCAACAAAATACATGGCAGGGATCCATTCATGAAGCTTAACAAAAGATGAACACTGAGCTACGGCAAATTCATCCATTAACAGGTTCAAACAAGCATGGAAAAAGTGCAATTGGTAAACAGGTTTCAGACTTAGTGAAATTAACACAAGCCTGGAATTTCAGATCAGGTAGCCACTTCGGAGCAAGAAAACTATATTCTACAGGACCTTAACATGGCAAAGTAAAGCATGGCATGGAGCTACTCAAAGAGCTTAACAAAAGTCCCTTAGTGACCTTGAGCCAAAAGGGATCAGAAAATACAATTGCAAGCATGTGAACATGGCAAAAACATAGTCAGATCTCAGACTTAGTGAAAAACTAGAGCATGCAAATCAGATATCAAGTAGGCATGTTTACGAGCTCGATGCACTCACTACAAAGCATGTCATGACAATCTAAGCATACACCCATCAAGAATACACATTATACAAGCAAGACATGGCAAGAACAACAACATTGCATGCACGGATCAACCACAACATCCTCGGCAAAATCGCTAACAAGTAGACAATCTGCCCAGATTCACGAAATAGCAAAAGTAGAGCTCGATTGACTCAAGCTAGGGTACTCCATATTGCAAACAAAGACATGGATGGATAGAGCACTACAATATTAACAAATCACCCTTACTGATCATCCTCAAAAGAGGCACGGATCACTAGGAAACAACATGAACATATGGCATATTGATAAAAACAGATCAAGGACTTAGTGGAATTGCTAATTCCCTGAAATCAGCATTAACGAATGCACCACTTTGCAAGCTTGTGCTAGTCACCACACACATCACAAAAATACATGGATAGCATCTCTGGAAAGATGCCAAAGCATATAACAAAACACATGTAGAGCTCATGAGCATATCATGCACACATTAATCATGGCAAAAATGACAAATAGCTATTTGGAGCAGCAGATCTGACAACTAACTCAAATAGCACTCTTCCAACGGCATTTCGGGCATCAAGATGAGCTCAAATGAAAATGATGCAATGAGATGAAATGATGTGCTCTCTGAGACGAACATTTTGATACGCTACATGCCCAAAACAGATCTACGGATGCAAAGTTACGGCATGATGAGCATGGCAATATAATCTGCAGACTTAGGGGGAAAAAGGAGTCAACCCTAGGGTTTTCAGATCTAGATCTGGATCTGGACGGGCACGCAAAACGAGGATCACCGGGGTCAGCACCGGAGATTCGCCGGACTTGCCGAGGAGCTCGCCGGCCGGAGGGGAACTTGTCGGAGAGCTGCGGGACTTGGCACGGATGGCGAGGGGCGACGAGGAGGCGACCTGCGGCGGCGGACGGTCGCCGGGGCGGAGGGAGCCGGCGGATGAGGGTGGCGGCGCGCGCTCGCACGTGAGAAGTGTTGGGGAACGTAGCATAAATTCAAAATTTTCCTACGTGTCACCAAGATCTATCTATGGAGTCATCTAGCAACGAGGGAGGAGTGGATCTACATACCCTTGTAGATCGCGCGCGGAAGCGTTCAAGAGAACGGGGTTGATGGAGTCGTACTCGTCGTGATCCAAATCACTGATGATCCTAGCGCCGAACGGACGGCACCTCCGCGTTCAACACACGTACGGAGCAGCGACGTCTCCTCCTTCTTGATCCAGCAAGGGGGAAGGAGAGGTTGATGGAGATCCAGCAGCACGGCGGCGTGGTGGTGGAAGTAGCGGGATTCCAACAGGGCTTCGCCAAGCGCTGCGGGAGGAGGGAGATGTGTCATGGGAGGGAGAGGGAGGCGCCAGGGCTTAGTGTTGCTGCCCTCCCTTCTCCACTATATATAGGGCCAAGGGAGAGGGGGGGGCGCAGCCTTGGCCCTTCCTCCAAGGAAGGGTGCGGCCAAGGGAGGAGTCCCTCCTCCCCAAGGCACCTCGGAGGTGCCTTCCCCCTTTAGGACTCTTCCTTTCCCTTACTCTTGGCGCATGGGCCTCTTGGGGCTGGTGCCCTTGGCCCATATAGGCCAAGGCGCACACCCCTACAGCCCATGTGGCCCCCCGGGGCAGGTGGACCCCCTTGGTGGACCCCCGGACCCCTTTCGGCACTCCCGGTACAATACCGATAATGCGCGAAACTTTTCCGGCGACCAAAACAAGACTTCCCATATATAAATCTTTACCTCCGGACCATTCCGGAACTCCTCGTGACGTCCGGGATCTCATCCGGGACTCCGAACAACTTTCGGGTTACCGCATACTAATATCTCTATAACCCTAGCGTCACCGAACCTTAAGTGTGTAGACCCTACGGGTTCGGGAGACATGCAGACATGACCGAGATGACTCTCCGGTTAATAACCAACAGCGGGATCTGGATACCCATGTTGGCTCCCACATGTTCCACGATGATCTCATCGGATGAACCACGATGTCAAGGACTTAATCAATCCCGTATACAATTCCCTTTGTCTAGCGGTACGATACTTGCCCGAGATTCGATCGTCGGTATCCCGATACCTTGTTCAATCTCGTTACCGGCAAGTCTCTTTACTCGTTTCCGTAACACATCATCCCGTGATCAACTCCTTGATCACATTGTGCACATTATGATGATGTCCTACCGAGTGGGCCCAGAGATACCTCTCCGTTTACACGGAGTGACAAATCCCAGTCTCGATTCGTGCCAACCCAACAGACACTTTCGGAGATACCTGTAGTGTACCTTTATAGCCACCCAGTTACGTTGTGACGTTTGGCACACCCAAAGCACTCCTACGGTATCCGGGAGTTGCACAATCTCATGGTCTAAGGAAATGATACTTGACATTAGAAAAGCTTTAGCATACGAACTACATGATCTTTGTGCTAGGCTTAGGATTGGGTCTTTGTCCATCACATCATTCTCCTAATGATGTGATCCCGTTATCAATGACATCCAATGTCCATAGTCAGGAAACCGTAACCATCTATTGATCAACGAGCTAGTCAACTAGAGGCTTACTAGGGACATGGTGTTGTCTATGTATCCACACATGTATCTGAGTTTCCTATCAATACAATTCTAGCATGGATAATAAACGATTATCATGAACAAGGAAATATAATAATAACTAATTTATTATTGCCTCTAGGGCATATTTCCAACAGTCTCCCACTTGCACTAGAGTCAATAATCCAGTTCACATCGATATGTGATTAACACTCATGGTCACATCCCCATGTGACTGACACCCAAAGAGTTTACTAGAGTCAATAGTCTAGTTCACATTACCATGTGATTAACACTCGATGAGTTCTGGGTTTGAACATGTTATGCTTGTGAGAGATGTTATAGTCAACGGGTCTGAATCTTTCAGATCCGTATGTACTTCGCAAATCTCTATGTCATCTTGTAGATGCAGCTACTACGCTATATTTGGAGCCATTTCAAATAACTGTTATACTTGGAGCTATTCTAAATTGTTGCTCCATTATACGTATCCGGTATCTCTACTCAGAGCTATCCGGATAGGTGTTAAGCTTGCATCGACGTAACTCTTTACGTCGAACTCTTTATCACCTCCATAACCGAGAAACATATCCTTATTCCTCTAAGGATAATTTAGACCGCTATCTGGTGATCTACTCCTAGATTACCTTTGTACCCTCTTGCCAGATATGTGGCAAGGCACACGTCAGGTGCGGTACTCAGCATGGCATACCGTATAGAGCCTATGACAAAAGCATAGGGGACGACCTTCGTCCTTCCTCTTTCTTCTGCCGTGGTCGAGCTTTAAGTCTTAACTTCATACCTTACAACTCAGGCAAGAACTCCTTCTTTGACTGGTCCATCTTGAACACCTTCAAGATCATGTCAAGGTATGTGCTCATTTGAAAGTACCATTAAGCGTTTTGATCTATCCTTATAGATCTTGATGCCCAATGTTCAAGTAGCTTAATCCAGGCTTTCCATTGAAAAATACTTTCCAAATAACCCTATATGCTTTCCAGAAATTTTACGTCATTTATGATCAACAATATGTCAACATATATTTATCAGAAATTCTATAGTGCTCCCACTCACTTCTTTGGAAATACAAGTTTCTCATAAACTTTGTATACACCCAAAACTTTGATCATCTTATCAAAGCATACATTCCAACTCCGAGATGCTTACTCCAGTCCTTAGAAGGATTGCTGGAGCTTTGCATACTTGTTAGCATCTTTCAGGATTGACAAAACCTTCCAATTGTATCACATACAACCTTTCCGCAAAATCGTCGAGGAAACAATGTTTTGATATCCTATCTGCAAGATTTCATAAATAATGCAGTAATTGCTAACATAATTCCAACAGACTCTTAGCATCGCTATGAGTGAGAAAGTCTCATCATAGTCAACTCCTTGAACTTGTCGGAAAACATCTTAACGACAAGTCGAGCTTTCTTAATGGTGATACCTACCATCATTGTCCGTCTTCCTTTTAAAATCCATATGTACCTAACAGCCTTACCACCATCAAGTAGTTCTCCCAAAGTCTACACTTTGTTTTCATATAGGGATCCTCTCTCGGATTATATGGCCTCGAGCCATTTTGGAATCCAGGCCCACCATCGCTTCTCCATAGCTCGTAGGTTCATTGTTGTCTAGCAACATGACTTCCAAGACAGGATTACGTACCACTCTGAAGTAGTACGCATCCTTGTCATCCCACGAGGTTTGGTAGTGACTTGATCTGAAGTTTCATGATCACTATCATAAGCTTCCACTTCAATTGGTGTAGGTGCCACAGGAACAACTCATGTGCCCTGCCACACACTAGTTGAAGAGACGGTTCAATAACCTCATCAAGTCTCCACCATCCTCCCAGTCAATTCTTTCGAGAGAAACTTTTCCTCGAGAAAGGACCCGATTCTAGAAACAATCCCTTATTGCTTTCGGATCTGAGACAGGAGGTATACCCAACTGTTTTGGGTGTCCTATGAAGATGCATTTATCCGCTTTGGGTTCGAGCTTATCAGCCTGAAACTTTTCCACATAAGCATCGCAGCCCCAAACTTCTAAGAAATGACAGCTTAGGTTTCTCTAAACCATAGTTCATATGGTGTCATCTCATCGGAATTTCGTGGTGCCCTATTTAAAATGAATGTGGTTGTCTTTAATGCCTAACCCATAAACTATCATGGTAATTCGATAAGAGACATCATGGTATGCATCATATCCAATAGGGTGCAGTTATGATGTTCGGACACACCATCACACTATGGTGTTCCAGGCTGTATTAGTTGTGAAACAATTTCCACAATGTCTTAATTCTGTGCCAAACTCGTAATTTAGATATTCATCTCTATGATCATATCATAGATATTTTATCCTCTTGTCACGACGATCTTTCAACTTCACCCTGAAATTACTTGAACCTTTCAATAATTCAGACTCATGATTCATCAAGTAAATATACTCAACATCTACTCAAATCATCTGTGAAGTAAGAACATAATGATATCCACTACATGCCTCAGCACTCATTGGATTGCACACATCAAAATGTATTACTTCCAACAAGTTGCTTTCTAGTTCCATTTTACTGAAAACGAGGCTTTCAGTCATCTTGCCCATGTGGTATGATTTGCATGTCTCAAGTGATTCAAAATCAAGTGAGCCCAAACGGTCCATTTGCATGGAGTTTCTTCATGCATATACACCAATAGACATGGTTCGCATGTCTCAAACCTTTCAAAACAAGTGAGTCCAAAGATCCATCAACATGGAGCTTCTTCATGCGTTTTATACCGATATGACTTACGTGGCAGTGCCATAAGTAGGTGGTACTATCATTACTATCTTTTGGCATGAACATGTGTATCACTACGATCGAGATTCAATAAACCATTCATTTCAGGTGTAAGACCATTGAAGGTATTATTCAAATAAACAGAGTAACCATTATTCTCTTTAAATGAATAACCGTATTGCGATAGAGATAATCCAATCATGTCTATGCTCAACGCAAACACCAATCTCGATGGTAGAGGGAGCGTACGATATTTGATAAACCTTGGAAATACTTCCAACACATATCGTCATCTCACCTTTAGCTAGTCTCCGTTTATTCCGTAGCTTTTATTTCGAGTTACTAACACTTAGCAACCGAACCGGTATCTAATACCCTGGTGCTACTAGGAGTACTAGTAAAGTACACATTAACATAATACATCCAATATACTTCTATCGACCTTGCCAGCCTTCTTATCTACCAAGTATCTAGGGTAATTCTGCTCCAGTGGCTGTTCCCTTTATTACAGAAGCACTTAGTCTCGGGTTTGGGTTCAACCTTGGGTTTCTTCACTAGAGCAGCAGCTGATTTGTTGTTTCATGAAGCATCCCTTTTTGCCCTTGCCCTTCTTGAAACTAGTGGTTTCACCAACCATCAACAATTGATGCTCCTTCTTGATCTCTACTTTTGTGGTGTCAAACATCGCGAATATCTCAAGGATCATCATATATGTCCCTGATATATTATAGTTCATCACGAAGCTCAAGCAGCTTGGTGGTAATGACTTCGGAGAACCATCACTATTTCATCTGGAAGATCAACTCCCACTCGATTCAAGCGATTGTTGTACTCAGACAATCTGAGCACAAGTTCAACAATTGAGCTTTTCTCCCTTAGTTTGCAGGCTAAGAAAATCGTCGGAGGTCTTATACCTCTTGATGTGGGCACGAGCCTGAAATCCCAATTTCAGCCCTCGAAACATCTCATATGTTTCGCGAGGTTTCAAAACGTCTTCGGTGCCTCAACTCTAAGCCGTTTAACTGAACTATCACGTAGTTATCAAAATGTGTATGTCAGATGTTCGCAACATCCATAGACAACGTTCGAGGTTCAGCACACTGAGCGGTGCATTAAGGACATAAGCCTTCTATGAAGCAATGAGGGCAAACCTCAGTTTACGGACCTAGTCCGCATAATTACTACTATCAACTTTCAACCAAATTTTCTCTAGGAACATATCTAAATAGTAGAACTGAAGCGCGAGCTACGACATAATTTGCGAAGACCTTTTGACTATGTTCAGGATAAATAAGTTCATCTTATGAACTCCCACTCAGATAGACATCCCTCTAGTCATCTAAGTGATTACATGATCCGAGTCAACTAGGCCGTGTCCGATCATCACGTGAGACGGACTAGTCAACATCGGTGAACATCTTCATGTTGATCGTATCTTCTATACGACTCATGTTCGACCTTTCGGTCTTCTGTGTTCCGAGGCCATGTTTGTACATGCTAGGCTCGTCAAGTCAACCTAAGTGTTTGCATGTGTTCCGAGGCCATGTCTGTACATGCTAGGCTCATCAACACCCGTTGTATTCGAACGCAAGAATCTATCACACCCGATCATCACATGGTGCTTCGAAACGACGAACTTCCGCAACGGTGCACAGTTAGGGGGAACACTTTCTTGAAATTATTATGAGGTATCATCTTATTTACTACCGTCGTTCTAAGTAAACAAGATGCATAAACATGATAAACATCACATGCAATCAAATAGTGACATGATATGGCCATCGTCACTTTGCTCCTCTTGATCTCCATCTTCGGGGCTCCATGATCATCATCGTCACCGGCATGACACCATGATCTCCATCATCATGATCTCTATCATCGTGTCTTCATGAAGTTGTCTCATCAACTATTACTTCTACTACTACAGCTAACGGTTAGCAATAAAGTAAAGTAATTACATGACGTTTATGTTGACACGCAGGTCATAAATAAATTAAGACAACTCCTATGGCTCCTGCCGGTTGTCATACTCATCGACATGCAAGTCGTGATTCCTATTACAAGAACATGATCAATCTCATACATCACATATATCATTCATCACATCCTTTTGGCCATATCACATCACATAGCATACCCTACAAAAACAAATTAGACGTCCTCTAATTGTTTTTTGCATGTTTTACGTGGCTGCTATGGGTTTCTAGCAAGAACGTTTCTTACCTACGCAAAGACCACAACGTGATATGCCAATTGCTATTTACCCTTCATAAGGACCCTTTTCATCGAATCCGATCTGACTAAAGTGGGAGAGACAGACACCCACTAGCCACCTTATGCAACTAGTGCATGTCAGTCGGTGGAACCAGTCTCACGTAAGAGTACGTGTAAGGTCGGTCCGGGCCGCTTCATCCCACAATGCCGCCGAATCAAGATTGGACTAGTAACGGTAAGCATATTGAACAAAATCAACGCCCACAACTACTTTGTGTTCTACTCGTGCATAGAATCTACGCAATAGACCTAGCTCATGATGCCATTGTTGGGGAACGTAGCATAAATTCAAAATTTTCCTACGTGTCACCAAGATCTATCTATGGAGTCATCTAGCAACGAGGGAGGAGTGGATCTACATACCCTTGTAGATCGCGCGCGGAAGCGTTCAAGAGAACGGGGTTGATGGAGTCGTACTCATCGTGATCCAAATCACCGATGATCCTAGCGCCGAACGGACGGCACCTCCGCGTTAAACACACATACGGAGCAGCGACGTCTCCTCCTTCTTGATCCAGCAAGGGGGAAGGAGAGGTTGATGGAGATCCAGCAGCACGACGGCGTGGTGGTGGAAGCAGCGGGATTCCAACAGGGCTTCGCCAAGCGCTGCGGGAGGAGGGAGATGTGTCATGGGAGGGAGAGGGAGGCGCCAGGGCTCAGGTTTTGCTGCCCTCCCTTCCCCCACTATATATAGGGCCAAGGGAGAGGGGGGCGCAGCCTTGGCCCTTCCTCCAAGGAAGGGTGCGGCCAAGGGAGGAGTCCCTCCTCCCCAAGGCACCTCGGAGGTGCCTTCCCCCTTTAGGACTCTTCCTTTTCCTTGACTCTTGGTGCATGGGCCTCTTGGGGACGGTGCCCTTGGCCCATATAGGCCAAGGCGCACACCCCTACAGCCCATGTGCCCCCCCGGGGCAGGTGGACCCCCTTGGTGGACCCCCGGACCCCTTTCGGCACTCCCGGTACAATACCGATAATGCGCGAAACTTTTCCGGCGACCAAAACAAGACTTCCCATATATAAATCTTTACCTCCGGACCATTCCGGAACTCCTCGTGACGTCCGGGATCTCATCCGGGACTCCGAACAACTTTCGGGTTACCGCATACTAATATCTCTATAACCCTAGCGTCACCGAACCTTAAGTGTGTAGACCCTACGGGTTCGGGAGACATGCAGACATGACCGAGATGACTCTCTGGTCAATAACCAACAGCGGGATCTGGATACCCATGTTGTCTCCCACATGTTCCACGATGATCTCATCGGATGAACCACGATGTCAAGGACTTAATCAATCCCGTATACAATTCCCTTTGTCTAGCGGTACGATACTTGCCCGAGATTCGATCGTCGGTATCCGATACCTTGTTCAATCTCGTTACCGGCAAGTCTCTTTACTCGTTCCGTAACACATCATCCCGTGATCAACTTCTTGATCACATTGTGCACATTATGATGATGTCCTGCCGAGTGGGCCCAGAGATACCTCTCCGTTTACACGGAGTGACAAATCCCAGTCTCGATTTGTGCCAACCCAACAGACACTTTCGGAGATACCTGTAGTGTACCTTTATAGCCACCCAGTTACGTTGTGACGTTTGGCACACCCAAAGCACTCCTACGGTATCCGGGAGTTGCACAATCTCATGGTCTAAGGAAATGATACTTGACATTAGAAAAGCTTTAGCATACGGACTACATGATCTTGTGCTAGGCTTAGGATTGGGTCTTTGTCCATCACATCATTCTCCTAATGATGTGATCCCGTTATCAATGACATCCAATGTCCATAGTCAGGAAACCGTAACCATCTATTGATCAACGAGCTAGTCAACTAGAGGCTTACTAGGGACATGGTGTTGTCTATGTATCCACACATGTATCTGAGTTTCCTATCAATACAATTCTAGCATGGATAATAAACGATTATCATGAACAAGGAAATATAATAATAACTAATTTATTATTGCCTCTAGGGCATATTTCCAACAAGAAGCTGCGGTGGGCGGCGCTCGGGGGGACGCACCTGCCGAGCGAGGCGGCGATGAGCTGGGCCGCGGGGGCCTGGCTCGGGCTTCACGGGCCGGCTGCGGGAGGCGGTGACTGGGGCCATGTGGCGGCGCGGGAGTGGCTGGCGGCGGCGTGTCCGGCACCGGCGGACATTGTCCGGCGCCGGCGGACAATGTCCGGCGCGCGGAGGAGCAGATCTAGGGTTTCGGGGAGAGGAACCATGAATTTCGGAGGGGGGGTATATTTATAGGCATAGAGGGAGCTAGGAGTCCAAATGAGGTGTGGTTTTCGGCCACGCGATCGTGATCGAACGCTCTAGATGATGGAGAGGGTTTTGGTGGGTTTTGGGCCAAATTGGAGGGGTGTTGGGCTGCAACACACACGAGGCCTTTTCGGTCCCTCGGTTAACCGTTGGAGTATCAAACGAAGTCCAAATGGTACAAAACTTGACAGGCGGTCTACCGGTAGTAAACCAAGGCCGCTTGGCAAGTCTCGGTCCAATCCGGAAATGTTTAACCTCCACACACGAAAAGAGGGTAGAAATGACCACCGGAGGAGATAGGAGCGCCGGAATGCAAAACGGACAACGGGGAAAATGCTCGGATGCATGAGATGAACACGTATGCAAATGCAATGCACATGATGACATGATATGAGATGCATGACAAAGACAACAACACACGGAGACAAAACCCGAAACCGAGAAAATAAAATAACTTAACGCCGGAAACGGCAAGAGTTGGATTACATATTAGGTAAATTACATCCGGGGTGTTACAACACTCCACCACTACGAAAGGATCTCGTCCCGAGATCTAGGACTGGAAGAACGCCGGGTACTCAGAACGGAGGTGATCCTCGCGTTCCCAGGTGGCTTCACGGTCGGAATGGTTCCCGTTTCCTTCCCCTCCTAGTTGGACTAGGAAAGCGGGGAACCTACTCCTAGTAGGAGTAGGATCCCCCCCCCTTGGGGCGCGTCCTATGAGGCCAGCCGCCCCCCTCCTCCACTCCTTTATATACGGGGGAGGGGGCACCCATATACACACAAGTTGATTTCTTATCCGTGTGCGGTGCCCCCCTCCACATATTTCCACCTCGGTCATATTGTTGTAGTGCTTAGGCGAAGTCCTGTGTCGGTAAATTCATCATCACCTCCAACATGCCGTCGTCCTGACGAAACTCTCCCTCGGCCTTAGCTGGATCTAGAGTTTCAGGGACGTCACGGATCTGAACGTGTGCAGATCACGGAGGTGTCGTGCGTTCGGTACTTGATCGGTTGGATCGCAAAGACGTTCGACTACATCAACCACGTTACTCAGCGCTGCCGCTTTCGGTCTACGAGGGTACGTAGACACACTCTCCCCTCTCGTTGCTATGCATCTCCTAGATAGATCTTGCACGATCATAGGATTTTTTTGAAATACTGCGTTCCCCAACAGTGGCATCCAAGCCAGGTCTATGCGTAGATGTTATATGCATGAGTAGAACAGAAAGGAGTTGTGGGCGTGGGTATATACATATTGCTTGCCATCACTAGTTGTTTCTTGATTCGACGGTATTGTTGGATGAAGCGGCCCGGACCGACATTACATGACCGCGTTCATGAGACTGGTTCTACGGACGTGCTTTGCACACAAGTGGCTGGCGGGTGTCAATTTCTCCAACTTTAGTTGAATCGGATTCAATGAATAGGGTTATTTCTAAAGATCAAAAAGCAATCACTATACCGCATTGTGATTTTTGATACGTAGGTAAGAACGGTTCTTTCTAAGCCCGTAGCAGCCACGTAAAACTTGCAACAACAAAGTAGAGGACGTCTAACTTGTTTTTGCAGGGCATGTTGTGATGTGATATGGTCAAGACGTGATTATATAAATTGTTGTATGAGATGATCATGTTTTGTAACACAGTTATCGGCAACTGGTAGGAGCCATATGGTTGTCGCATTATTGTATGAAATGCAATCGCCATGTAATTGCTTTACTTTATCACTAAGCGGTAGCGATAGTCGTGGAAGCAATAGTTGGCGAGACAACAATGATGCTACGATAGAGATCAAGGTGTCAAGCCGGTGACAATGGTGATCATGACGGTGCTTTGGAGATGGAGATCAAAGGCACAAGATGATGGTGGCCATATCATATCACTTATATTGATTGCATGTGATGTTTATCCTTTATGGATCTTATTTTGCTTAGTACGGCAGTACATTATAAGATGACCTCTCACTAAATTTCAAGGTATAAGTGTTCTCCCTGAGTATGCACTGTTGCTATAGTTCGTCGTGCCGAGACACCACATGATGATCGGGTGTGATAAGCTCTATGTTCACATACAACGGGTGCAAGCCAGTTTTGCACAAGTAGAATACTCGGGTTAAACTTGACGAGCCTAGCATATGCAGATATGGCCTCGGAACACTGAGACCGAAAGGTCGAGCATGAATCATATAGTAGATATGATCAACATAGTGATGTTCACCATTGAAAACTACTCCATCTCACGTGATGATCTGACAAGATTTAGTTGATATGGATCACGTGATCACTTAGATGATTAGAGGGATGTCTATCTAAGTGGGAGTTCTTAAGTAATATGATTAATTGAACTTTAATTTATCATGAACTTAGTACCTGCTGGTATTTTGCATGTCTATGTTGTTATAGATAAATGGCCCGTGCTGTTGTTCCGTTGAATTTTAATGTGTTTCTAGAGAAAGCTAAGTTGAAAGATGATGGTAGCAACTACATGGACTGGGTCCATAACTTGACGATTATCCTCATTGCTGCACAGAAGAATTACATGCTGGAAGCACCGCTAGATGCCAAACCCACTGCAGGAGCAACTCTAGATGTTATGAACACCTGGCAGAGCAAAGCTGAGGACTACTCGATAGTTCAGTGTGCCATGCTTTACGGCTTAGAACCGGGACTTCAACGACGTTTTGAACGTCATGGAGCATATGAGATGTTCTAGGAGTTGAAGTTAATATTTCAAGCAAATGCCCGGATTGAGAGATATGAAGTCTCCAATAAGTTCTACAGCTGCAAAATGGAGTAGAATAGTTCTGTCAGTGAGCACATATTCAGAATGCCTGGATACCACAATCACTTGACTCGGCTGGGAGTAAAACTTCGGTTAATAGTGTCATTGACAGAGTTCTTCAATCACTGTGAGCAAGCTACAAAAGCTTCCTGATGAACTATAATATGTAAGGGATGGATAAGACAATTCCCGAGCTCTTCGCGATGCTAAAGGCTATCGAGGTAGAAATCAAGAAGGAGCATTAAGTGTTGATGGTCAACAAGACCACCAGTTTTAAGAAGAATGGCAAAGGGAAGAAGGGGAACTTCAAGAAGAACGGCAAGCAAGTTGCTGCTCAAGTGAAGAAACCCAAGTCTAGACCTAAGCCTGAGACTGAGTGCTTCTACTGCAAAGGGACTGGTCACTAGAAGCGGAACTGCCCCAAGTATTTGGCGGATAAGAAGGATGGCAAAGTGAAAGGTATATTTGATATACATGTTATTGATGTGTACCTTACTAATGCTCACAGTAGGGACTGAGTATTTGATACTGGTTCTGTTGCTAATATTAGCAACTCGAAATAGGGGCTACAGATTAAGCAAAGATTAGCTAAGGATGAGGTGACGATGCGCGTGGGAAATGGTTCCAAAGTCGATGTGATCGCCGTCGGCATGCTACCTCTACATCTACCATCGGGATTAGTTTTAGATCTGAATAATTGTTATTTGGTGCCAGCGTTAAGCATGGACATTATATCTGGATCTTGTTTGATGCGAGACAGTTATTCAGTTAAATCAACGAATAATGGTTGTTCTATTTATATGAGTAATATCTTTTATGGTCATGCACCCTTGATGACTGGTCTATTTTTACTAAATATTTATAGTAGTGATACACATATTCATAGTATTGAAGCTAAAAGATATAAGTTTAATAATGATAGTGCAACTTATTTGTTGCACTGCCGTTTAGGTCATATTGATGTAAAGCGCATGAAGAAACTCCATGCTGATGGGTTTTTTGAATCACTTGATTATGAATCACTTGATGCTTGTGAACCATGCCTCATGGGCAATATGACTAAAACTCCGTTCTCCGGTACAATGGAACGAGCAACAGACTTACTGGAAATAATACATACTGATGTATGCGGTCCGATGAGTGTTGATGCTCGTGGCGGGTATCGTTATTTTCTGATCTTCACAGATGATTTGAGCAGATATGGGTATGTCTACTTGATGAAACATAAGTCTGGAACATTTGAAAAGTTCAAAGAATTGCAGAGTGAAGTGGAAAATCATCGTAATAAGAAAATTGAGTTTCTACGATCTGATCATGGATGTGAATATTTGAGTTAAGAGTTTGGTCTTCATTTGAAACAATGCAGAATAGTTTCGCAACTCATGCCACCAGGAAAACCACAGCGTAATGGTGTGTCCGAATGTCGTAACCGCACGTTATTCGATATGGTGCGATCTATGATGTCTCTTACTGATTTACCGCTATCATTTTGGGTTTATGCTTTGGAGACGGCTGCATTCTCGTTAAATAGGGCACCATCAAAATCCATTGAGACGACACCATATGAACTGTGGTTTGGCAAGACACCCAAGTTGTTGTTTCTTAAAGTTTTGGGATGCGAGGCTTATGTGAAAAAGCTTCAACCTGATAAGCTCGAACCCAAATCAGATAAATGTGTCTTCACAGGATACCCAAAGGAGACTGTTGGGTACACCTTCTATCACAGATCCGAAGGCGGGATATTCGTTGCTAAGAATGGATCCTTTCTAGAGAAGGAGTTTCTCTCGAAAGAAGTGAGTAGGAGGAAAGTAGAACATGATGAGGTAACTGTACCTGCTCCCTTATTGGAAATTAGTTCATCACAAAAATCAGTTCCAGTGATTCCTACACCAATTAGTGAGGAAGCTAATGATGATGGTCATGAAACTTCTGATCAAGTTACTATCGAACTTCGTAGGTCAACCAGAGTAAGATCCGCACCAGAGTGGTACGGTAATCCTGTTCTGGAGGTCATCTTACTTGACCATGACGAACCTACGAACTATGAGGAAGCGATGATGAGCCCAGATTCTGCAAAATGGCTTGAGGCCATGAAATCTGAGATGGGATCCATGTATGAGAACAAAGTGTGGACTTTGGTTGACTTGCCCGATGATCGGCAAGCCATAGAGAATAAATGGATCTTCAAGAAGAAGACTGACACTGACGGTAATGTTACTGTCTACAAAGCTTGACTTGTTGCGAAAGGTTTTCGACAAGTTCAAGGAGTTGACTACGATGAGACCTTCTCACCCGTAGCGATGCTTAAGTCCGTCCGAATCATGTTAGCAATTGCCGCATTTTATGATTATGAAATTTGGCAAATGGATGTCAAAATTGCAATCCTTAACGGATATCTTAAAGAAGAGTTGTATATGCTGCAACCAAAAGGTTTTGTCGATCCAAAAGGTGCTAACAAAGTGTGTAAGCTCCAGCGATCAATTTATAGACTGGTGCAAGCATCTCGGAGTTGGAATATATGCTTTGATAGTGTGATCAAAGCATATGGTTTTATATAGACTTTTGGAGAAGCCTGTGCTTACAAGAAAGTGAGTGGGAGCTCTGTAGCATTTCAGATATTGTATGTGGATGACATATTGTTGATTGGAAATGATACTGAATTTCTGAATAGCATAAAAGGATACTTGAATAAGAATTTTTCAATGAAAGACCTCGGTGAAGCTGCTTATATATTGGGCATCAAGATCTATAGAGATAGATCAAGACACTTAATTGGACTTTCACAAAGCACATACCTTGATAAAGTTTTGAAGAAGTTCAAAATGGATCAAGCAAACAAAGGGTTCTTGCCTGTGTTACAAGGTGTGAAGTTGAGTCAGACTCAATGCCCGACCACTGCAGAAGATAGAGAGAAAATGAAAGTCATTCCCTATGCTTCAGTCGTAGGTTCTATCATGTATGCAATGTTGTGTACCAGACCTGATGTGTGCCTTCCTATTAGTTTAGCAGGGAGGTACCAAAGTAATCCAGGAGTAGATCACTAGACAGCGGTCAAGAACATCCTGAAATACCTGAAAAGGACTAAGGATATGTTTCTCGTTTATGGAGGTGACAAAGAGGTCGTCGTAAACGGTTACATCGATGCAAGCTTTGACACTGATCGAAATGACTCTAAGTCACAAACCGAATACGTATTTTTATTGAATGGTGGAGCTGTCAGTTGGTGCAGTTCT
Source organism: Triticum urartu (assembly GCF_003073215.2). Taxonomy (NCBI): domain Eukaryota; kingdom Viridiplantae; phylum Streptophyta; class Magnoliopsida; order Poales; family Poaceae; genus Triticum; species Triticum urartu. Next base: position 37,595,648 of record NC_053025.1, read on the forward strand.
AAGCAAAGCGTCGTGGCGGGATCTACGTGCGAAGCGGAATACATAGCTGCTTCGGAAGCAGCAAATGAAGGAGTCTGGATGAAGGAGTTCATATCCGATCTAGGTGTCATACCTAGTGCATCGGGTCCAATGAAAATCTTTTGTGACAATACTGGTGCAATTGTCTTGGCAAAGGAATCCATATTTCACAAGAGAACCAAGCACATCAAGAGACGCTTCAATTCCATCCATGATCAAGTCAAGGAGGGAGACATAGAGATTTGGAAGATACATACGGATCTGAATGTTGCAGACCCGTTGACTAAGCCTCTCTCACGAGAAAAACATGATCAGCACCAAGACTCCATGGTTGTTAGAATCATTACAATGTAATCTTGATTATTGACTCTAGTGCAAGTGGGAGACTAAAGGAAATATGACCTAGAGGTAATAATAAAGTTGTTATTTATATTTCCTTATATCATGATAAATGTTTATTATTCATGCTAGAATTGTATTAACCGGAAACTTAGTACATGTGTGAATACATAGACAAACAGAGTGTCACTAGTATGCCTCTACTTGACTAGCTCGTTAATCAAAGATGATTAAGTTTCCTAGCCATAGACATGAGTTGTCATTTGATGAATGAGATCACACCATTAAAGAATGATGTGATTGACATGACCCATCCGTTAGCTTGACACTATGATTGTTTAGTTTATTGTTATTGCTTTCTTCATAACTATACATGTTCCTATGAATATGAGATTATGTAACTCCCGAATACCGGAGGAACACTTTGTGTGCTATCAAATGTCACAACGTAACTGGGTGATTATAAAGATGCTCTATAGGTGTCTCCGATGGTGTTTGTTGAGTTAGCATAGATCAAGATTAGGATTTGTCACTCCGATTGTCGGAGAGGTATCTCTGGGCCCTCTCGGTAATGCACATCACTATAAGACTTGCAAGCAATGTGACTAATGAGTTAGTTGCAGGATGTTGCATTACGGAGCAAGTAAAGAGACTTGCCGGTAACGAGATTGAACTAGGTATGATGATACCGACGATCGAATCTCGGGCAAGTAACATACTGATGACAAAGGGAACAACGTATGTTGTTATGCGGTTTGACTGGTAAAGATGTTCATAGAATATGTAGGAACCAATATGAGCATCCAGGTTCCGCTATTGGTTATTTACCGGAGATGAGTATCGGTCATGTCTACATAGTTCTCGAACCCGTAGGGTCCGCACGCTTAACGTTCGATGATGATATGTATTGTGAGTTATGTGATTAGATGTACCAAAGGTTGTTCGTAGTCCCGGATGTGATCACGGACATGACGAGGAGTCTCTAAATGGCCGAGACATGAAGATTGATATATTAGAAGGTTATGTTTGGACACCGTAAAGGTTTCAGATAGGTTCGGGCATTTTCCGAAGTACCGGGGGGTTACCGGAACCCCCCGGGGGGTTATGGGCCTTCATGGGCTTTAGTGGAAGAGAGATAAGGCGGCCAAGAGGAGGGGCGCGCCCCCCAAGCCCAATCCGAATTGGGGAGGCGGGCCGGCCCCCTTTCCTTCTTCCCCTCTTCCCTTTCCTTCCCCCTCCTAGTTGGACTAGGAAAGGGGGGAACCTACTCCTAGTAGGAGTAGGATTCCCCCCTTGGGGCGCGCCCTATGAGGCTGGCCGGCCCCCTCCTCCACTCCCTTATATACGGGGGAGGGGGCACCCCACAGACACACAAGTTGATTTCTTAATCGTGTGTGGTGCCCCCTCCACAGGTTTCCACCTTGGTCATATTGTCGTAGTGCTTAGGCGAAGCCCTGTGTCGGTAACTTCATCATCACCGTCAACACGCCATCGTGCTGACGAAACTCTCCCTCAGTCTCAGCTGGATCTAGAGTTCGAGGGATGTCATCGAGCTGAACGTGTGCAGATCGCGGAGGAGTCGTGCGTTCGGTAATTGATCAGTTGGATCGCGAAGACGTTCGACTACATCAACCACGTTACTCAACGCTGCCAATTTCGGTCTATGAGGGTACGTAGACACGCTCTCCCCTCTCGTTGCTATGCATCTCCTAGATAGATCTTGCGTGATCGTAGATTTTTTTTGAAATACTACGTTCCCCAATAGTGGCATCCGAGCCAGGTCTATGCGTAGATGTTATATGCACGAGTAGAACACAAAGGAGTTGTGGGCGTGGGTATATACATATTGCTTGCCGTCACTAGTTGCTTCTTGATTCGACGGTATTGTTGGATGAAGCGGCCCGGACTGACATTACATGACCATTTTCATGAGACTGGTTCTACCGACGTGCTTTGCACATAAGTGGCTGGCGGGTGTCAGTTTCTCCAACTTTAGTTGAATCGGATTCAATGAACAGGGTTCTTTCTAAAGATCAAAAAGCAATCACTATACCACATTGTGATTTTTGATACGTAGGTAAGAACGGTTCTTGCTAAGCCCGTAGCAGCCATGTAAAACTTGCAACAACAAAGTAGAGGACGTCTAACTTGTTTTTGCAGGGCATGTTGTGATGTGATATGGTCAAGACGTGATTATATAAATTGTTGTATGAGATGATCATGTTTTGTAACATAGTTACCGGCAACTGGCAGGAGCCATATGGTTGTCGCATTATTGTATGAAATGCAATCGCCATGTAATTGCTTTACTTTATCACTAAGCGGTAGCGATAGTCATGGAAGCAATAGTTGGTGAGACGACAACGATGCTACGATGGAGATCAAGGTGTCAAGCCGGTGACGATGGTGATCATGGCGGTGCTTTGGAGATGGAGATCAAAGGCACAAGATGATGATGGCCATATCATATCACTTATATTGATTGCATGTGATGTTTATCCTTAATGGATCTTATTTTGCTTAGTACGGCGGTAGCATTATAAGATGACCTCTCACTAAATTTCAAGGTATAAGTGTTCTCCCTGAGTATGCACTGTTGCTACAGTTCGTCGTGACGAGACACCACATGATGATCGGGTGTCATAAGCTCTACGTTCACATACAACGGGTGCAAGCCAGTTTTGCACAAGAAGAATACTCGGGTTAAACTTGACGAGCCTAGCATATGCAGATGTGGCCTCGGAACACTGAGACCGAAAGGTCGAGCGTGAATCATATAGTAGATATGATCAACATAGTGATGTTCACCATTGAAAACTACTCCATCTCACGTGATGATCGGACATGATTTAGTTGATATGGATCATGTGATCACTTAGATGATTAGAGGGATGTCTATCTAAGTGGGAGTTCTTAAGTAATATGATTAATTGAACTTTAATTTATCATGAACTTAGTACCTGATAGTATTTTGCATGTCTATGTTGTTGTAGATAAATGGCCCTTGCTGTTGTTTCGTTGAATTTTAATGTGTTCCTACAGAAAGCTAAGTTGAAAGATGATGGTAGAAACTACACGGACTAGGTCCGTAACTTGAGGATTATCCTCATTGCTGCATAGAAGAATTACGTCCTGGAAGAACCTCTAGATGCCAAACCCGCTGCAGGAGCAACTCCAGATGTTATGAACACCTGGCAGAGCAAAACTGATGACTACTCAATAGTTCAGTGTGCCATGCTTTACGGCTTAGAACCGAGACTTCAACGACGTTTTGAACGTCGGGGAGCATATGAGATGTTCCAGGAGTTGAAGTTAATATTTCAAGCAAATTACCATGTTGTTACTCCCTTAGATACTGCCATCACCCTCTCCAATTCAACTGGCTGATAAACAAGAAAAGTAATTGAATGTACAAACATCATATGATAGACAGGTGCAATGGATAGTGGGGAATAAAAGAGGGCATGAAATAATTCACATTTATGTTGTCTAACCAAATAGGATAGCAAGACACGATTTCATATATATGATGGCTAACTAAATAGGATAGCATGACACAATTTCACATTATGATGGCTAGCTAAAAAAGATGGAAAGACATAGTTTAAAATATGTTGACTATGTAAACAGGATGACATGATATAACTATATAATGTGTTTATTAAATAGGTTGGCATGCCATAGTTCACATACATGCCGCCTATGGAAACATGATAGCATGATATAATTCACGGATAGAATGACATAATTCAAATTATGATGACTATAAACACTAAACAGGATGAGTTGATATAACTATACGGTGTCTTTATTAAATGGGTTGCCATGCCATAATTCAGATAGACGCTGTGTATGTAAACATGATGGCATGATATAATTCAAATATATGATTTATATAGTAAGCAAGTAAACGATAGCAATCCATATATGATGTAAAAACTAAGCAATGGAAGACAACATGCATGACATGGGTAATATAACCCTGCCAAGTTCGAGCATAGACCTCAGGGGGGAAATAGGACTAGTCATCAGTCTCTGAATCCTCCTCTGAGGAGCTCTCTGTAACCAGCAAGATGTCTGCTTCAGCAGGTAGCATTGTCTGCTCTGAATACCTTGTTTTCACTCCAGATACTTCCATCACTGCTTCAAATGGTTGATGCACACGAAAAGTAGTTGAATATACAAACGTTGTCGACATATGGAACACGTAATACAAAAAAATGGTAGCATGATATAATTCACATAAAATGATGATTGGCTAAATGATACGTCTCCAACATATCTATAATTTTTGATTGCTCCATGCTATTATATTATCTGTTTTGGATGTTTATGGGCTTTATTATACACTTTTATATTATTTTTGGGAGTAACCTATTAACCAAAATCCTAGTGCAAATTGCTGTTTTTTGCCTATTTTAGTGTTTCACAGAAAAGGAATATCAAACGGAATCCAAACGGAATGAAACCTTCACGAGGATTTTTTTTGGAACAAACGCAATCCAGGAGACTTGGAGTGGACGTCAAGGAAGCAGCGAGGCGGCCACGAGGTAGGACGGCGCGCCCCCACCCTCGTGGGCCCCTCACAGCTCCACCGACCTACTTCTTTCACCTATATATACTCTTATACCCTGAAAACATCTAGCGGAACCACAAAACCACTTTTCCACTGCCGCAACCTTCTGTACCCGTGAGATCCCATCTGGGGACCTTTTTCCGTGATCTGCCGGAGGGGGATTCGATCATGGAGGGATTCTACATCAACACCATAGCCTCTCCGATGACGTGTGAGTAGTTTACCACAGACCTTCGGGTCTGTAGTTATTAGTTAGATGGCTTCCTCTCTCTCTTTGGATCTCAATACAAAGTCCTCCTTGATGTTCTTGGAGATCTATTCGATGTAATTATTTTTGCGGTGTGTTTGCCGAGATCCGATGAATTGTGGGTTTATGATTAAGATTATCTATGAACAATATTTGATTCTTCTCTGAATTCTTATATGCATGATTTGATATCTTTGCAAGTCTCTTCGAATTATCAGTTTGGTTTGGCCTACTAGATTGATCTTTCTTGCAATGGGAGAAGTGCTTAGCTTTGGGTTCAATCTTGTGGTGCTCGATCCTAATGACAGAAAGGGAACCGACACGTATTTTATTGTTGCCATCGAGGATAAAAAGATGGGGTTTATATCATATTGTTTGAGTTTATCCCTCTACATCATGTCTTCTTGCCTAATGCGTTGCTCTGTTCTTTTGAACTTAATACTCCAAATGCATGCTGGATAGCGGTTGATGTGTGGAGTAATAGTAGTAGATGCGGAATCGTTTCGGTCTACTTGACACAGACATGATGCCGATATGTCTCCAACGTATCTATAATTTTTGATTGCTCCATGCTATATTATCTACTGTTTTGGACAATATTGGGCTTTATTATCCACTTTTATATTATCTTTTGGGACTAACCTATTAACCGGAGGCCCAACCCAGAATTGATGTTTATTTAGGGTTTCGACGAAAAGGAATATCAAACGGAGTCCAAACGGAATGAAACCTTCGGGAACGTGATTTTTGGAACAAACAAGATCCAGGAGACTTGGACCCTACGTCAAGCAACCAACAAGGAAGCCACGAGGTAGGGGGCGCGCCTACCCCCCCCCCAGGCGCGCCCTCCACCCTCGTGGGCCCCCTGTTGCTCCACCGACGTACTCCTTCCTCCTATATATACCTACGTACCCCCAAACGATCAGATACGGAGCCAAAAACCTAATTCCACCGCCGCAACCTTTTGTATCCACAAAATCCCATCTTGGGGCCTGTTCTGGAGCTCCGCCGGAGGGGGTATCCATCACGGAGGGCTTCTATATCAACACCATAGCCTCTCCGATGAAGTGTGAGTAGTTTACCTCAGACCTTCGGGTCCATAGTTATTAGCTAGATGGCTTCTTCTCTCTTTTTGGATCTCAATACAATGTTCTCCCCCTCTCTTGTGGAGATCTATTCGATGTAATCTTCTTTTTGCGGTGTGTTTGTTGAGACCGATGAATTGTGGGTTTATGATCAAGATTATCTATGAACAATATTTGAATCTTCTCTAAATTATTTTATGTATGATTGGTTATCTTTGCAAGTCTCTTCGAATTATTAGTTTGGTTTGGCCTACTAGATTGATCTTTCTTGCAATGGGAGAAGTGCTTGGCTTTGGGTTCAATCTTGCGGTGTCCTTTCCAAGTGACAGTAGGGGTAGCAAGGCACGTATTGTATTGTTGCCATCGAGGATAACAAGATGGGGTTTTTATCATATTGCATGAATTTATCCCTCTACATCATGTCATCTTGCTTAAGGCGTTACGCTGTTTTCATGAACTTAATACTCTAGATGCATGTTGGATAGCGGTCGATGAGTGGAGTAATAGTAGTAGATGCAGGCAGGAGTCGGTCTACTTGTCTCGGACGTGATGCCTATACACATGATCATACCTAGATATTCTCATAACTATGCTCAATTCTGTCAATTGCTCAACAGTAATTCGTTCACCCATCGTAAAATACTTATGCTCTTGAGAGAAGCCACTAGTGAAACCTATGGCCCCCGGGTCTATCTTAATCATATTAAATCTTCCAATACTTAGTTACTTCCTTTGCTTTTATTTTACTTTGCATCTTTATCATAAAAATACCAAAAATATTATCTTATCATATCTATCAGATCTCACTCTCGTAAGTGACCGTGAAGGGATTGACAACCCCTTATCGCGTTGGTTGCGAGGAGTTATTTGTTTTGTGCAGGTACGAGGGACTCGCGCATAGCCTCCTACTGGATTGATACCTTGGTTCTCAAAAACTGAGGGAAATACTTACGCTACTTTGCTGCATCATCCTTTCCTCTTTAAGGAAATCCAACGTGATGCTTAAGAGGTAGCAGATGCCTATGTTCATGATCATGCCTAGATATCATCATAACTATGCGCTTTTCTATCAATTGCTCGGCAGTAATTTGTTCACCCACTGTAATATATGCTATTTTGAGAGAGGCCACTAGTGAAACCTATGGCCCCCGGGTCTACTTTACATCATATTATTTTCCTGTCAACTAGCTATTTCTGTCGCCATTTATTTTGTAATCTTTACTTTTCCATATATACAACAAAAATACCAAAAATATTTATCTTATTATCTCTATCAGATCTTACTTTTGTAAGTGACCATGAAGGGATTGAAAACCCCTTTATCGCGTTGGTTGCGAGGTTCTTGTTTGTTTTTGCAGGTACTAGGTGACTTGCGTGTAGTCTCCTACTAGATTGATACCTTGGTTCTCAAAAACTGAGGGAAATACTTACGCTACTTTGATGCATCACCCTTTCCTCTTCAAGGGAAAACCAATGCATGCTCAAGAGGTAGCAAGAAGGATTTTTGCCGCCGTTGCCGGGGAGATTTGCACCAAGTCAAATCGAGATTTGATCTCCTGACAACTAGCCATTTCTGGCGCCGTTGCCGGGGAGATCTACGCTCAAGTCAAGACACACCAAGTACCCATCACAAACTCTTATCCCTCGCATTACATTATTTGCCATTTGCCTCTCGTTTTCCTATCCCCCACTTCACCCTTGCCGTTTTATTTGCCTCCTTTTCGTTCGCCTCTTTTCACTTGCCTCTTGTGTGATTGTTTGTTGGATTGATTGTTTGTCATGATGGCTAAATATAATACTAAATTATGTGACTTTTCCAATACCAACAATAATGATTTTATTAGCACTCCGATTGCTCCTCTTACCGATGTTGAATCTTGTGAAATAATGCTGCTTTCCTGAATCTTGTCATGAAAGATCAATTTGCTGGCCTTCCTAGTGAAGATGCTGCTACCCATCTAAACGGCTTAGTTTATTTATGTGATATGCAAAAGAAGAAAGATGTGGATAATGATATTGTAAAATTGAAGCTATTTCCGTTTTCGCTTAGAGATCGTGCTAAAACTTGGTTCTCTTCTTTGCCTAAAAATAGTATTGATTCATGGAATAAGTGCAAAGATGCTTTTATCTCTAAGTATTTTCCTCCCGCTAAGATCATCTCTCTTAGAAATGATATTATGAACTTTAAGCAACTTGATCATGAGCATGTTGCACAAGCTTGGGAGAGGATGAAATTAATGATACGTAATTTCCCTACACATGGTTTGAATTTATGGATGATTGTACAGAATTTTTATGCTGGATTTAATTTTGCTTCTAGAAATCTTTTAGATTCGGCCACGGGGGAGGGGCACTTTTATGGAAATCACTTTAGGAGAAGCTACTAAACTCCTAGATAATAATATGGTCAATTATTCTCAATGGCACACCAAAAGATCTACTAATAAAAAAGTTCATGCGATAGAAGAGATTATTTTTTTGAGTGGAAATATGGATGAACTTATGAAATTGTTTGCTAATAAGTGTGCTTCTTCCGATCCTAATGATATTCCTTTGTCCACTTTGATTGAGAATAATAATTAATCTATGGATGTGAATTTTGTTGGTAGGAACAATTTTGGTAACAACCTGTATAGAGGAAATTTCAATTCTAGGCCGTTTCCTAGTAATTCCTCTAATAATTATGGTAATTCCTACAACAACTCTTATGGAAATTTTAATATGGTTCCCTCTGATTTTGAGACTAGTGCTAAAGAATTTATGAATTCGCAAAAGAATTTCAATGCTTTGCTTGAAGAAAAATTGCTTAAAATTGATGAGTTGGCTAGGAACGTGGATAGAATTTCTCTTGATGTTGATTCTTTGAAACTTAGATCTATTCCACCTAAGCATGATATCAATGAGTCTCTCAAAGCCATGAGAATTTCCATTAATGAGTGCAAATAAAGAACTGCTAGGATGCGTGCTAAAAAAGATTGCTTTGTGAAGGCGTGTTCTTCTAGTTTTCATGATAATAATGATGAAGAACTAAAAGTGATTGGTGTGTCTCCTATTAAATCTTTGTTTGCCAATATGAATCTTAATAAAGATGGGACTGGAGATGAGTCAACTTTGGTTATAAGGTGTCCCAATAATTCGGAGTTTTTAGATCTTGATGCAAAAGTTGGTAAAAGTGGGATTGAAGAGGTCAAAACTTTACATAGCAATGAACACACTACTTTATATTTCAAGGAATTTAATTATGATAATTGCTATTTGATAGATTGTATTTCCTTGTTACAATCCGTGATAAATTCTCCTCATGATTATGATCAAAACAAAGCTTTTACTAAACACACCGTTGATGCTTTGATGCAATCCCATAAAGAAAAGCTTGAACTAGAAGTTTCTATTCCTAGAAAACTTTAAGATGAGTGGGAACCTACTATTAAAATTAGGATTAAAGATTGTGAATGCTATGCTTTATGTGATTTGGGTGCTAGTGTTTCCACGATTCGAAAAACTTTGTGTGATGTGTTAGGTTTCCGTGAATTTGATGATTGTTCTTTAAATTTGCATCTTGCGGATTCCACCATTAAGAAACCTATGGGAGGGATTAATGATGTTCTTATTGTTGCAAATAGGAATTATGTGCCCGTAGATTTCATTGTTCTTGATATAGATTGCAATCCTACATGTCCTATTATTCTTGGTAGACCTTTACTTAGAACGATTGGTGCAATTATTGACATGAAAGAAGGAAATATTAGATTCCAATTTCCATTCAGGAAAGGCATGGAACACTTTCCTAGAAAGAAAATTAAATTACCTTATGAATCTATTATGAGAGCCACATATGGATTGCATACCAAAGATGATAATACCTAGATCTATTCTTGTTTTTATGCCTAGCTAGGGGCGTTAAACGATAGCACTTGTTGGGAGGCAACCCAATTTTATTTTTGTTCCTTGCTTTTTTTTGTTCCTGTTTAGTAATAAATAAATCATCTATCCTCTGTTATGATTGTGTTTATTATGTTTTAATTAGTATTTGTGCCAAGTAAAGCCTTTAGAATCTTCTTGGATGATTGTTATTTGGTCTTGCTGAAAAAACAAAAAGTATGCGCTCACGAGTATAATTTTGATTTTTAACCAGAGAGTGATAAAATACAGAGTCCAGCTGTAGTAGGTCAATATACAAAGTATTTAGGATTTCATAATTTTTCAGGATTTTTGGAGTTACAGAAGTATTCGAAACCTACAGATTCCTACAGACTGTGCTGTTTTTGACAGATTCTGTTTTTCGTGTGTTGTTTGCTTATTTTGATGAATCTATGGCAAGTATCGGGGGGTATGAACTATAGAGAAGTTGTAGTACAGTAGGTTTAACACCAATTTAAATAAAGAATGAGTTTATTACAGTACCTTAAAGTGGTGGTTTGTTTTCTTATACTAACGGAGCTCATGGGATTTTCTGTTGAGTTTTGTGTTGTGAAGTTTTCAAGTTTTTGGGTAAAGATTTCATGGATTTCGGAACAAGGAGTGGAACAAGCCTAAGCTTGGGGATGCACAAGGCACCCCAAGTTAAAATTCAAGGACAACCAAAAGCCTAAGCTTGGGGATGCCCTGAAAGGCATCCCCTCTTTCGTCTTCATCTATCGGTAACTTTACTTGAGGCTATATTTTTATTCACCACATGATAGGTGTTTTGCTTGGAGAATCTTGTATGATTTGATTCTTTGCTTTTTATTTTACCACAATCATCCTTTTTGTACACACCTTTTGGTAGAGAGACACATGAAACGAAATTTATTAGAATACTCTATGTGCTTCACTTATATCTTTTGAGCTAGATAATTTTGCTCAAGTGCTTCGCTTATATATTTTTAGAGCATGGTGGTGGTTTTATTTTATAGAAATTATTGATCTCTCATGCTTCATTATATTATTTTGAGAGTCTTTTATAATAGCATGGCAATTTGCTTTGGTTATGAAATTGGTCCTAATATGATAGACATCCGGGATGGGTATAATAAAAACTTTCATATAGAGTGCATTAAATGTTATGACAAGTTTGATTCTTGATAGTTGTTTTGAGATATAAAGATGGTAATATTAGAGTTGTGCTAGTTGAGTAATTATGGAATTGAGAAATACTTGTGTTGAAGTTGGCAAGTCCCGTAGCATGCACGTATGGAAAACGTCGTGTGACAAATTTGAAGCATGAGGTGTTCTTTGATTGCTTTCCTTATGAGTGGCGGTCGGGGACGAGCTATGGTCTTTTCCTACCAATCTATCCCCCTAGGAGCATGCGCGTAGTGCTTCGTTTTGATGACTTGTAGATTTTTGCAATAAGTATATGAGTTCTTTATGACTAATGTTGAGTCCATGGATTATACGCACTCTCACCCTTCCATCATTGCTTGCCTCTTCGGTACCGTGCATTGCCCTTTCTCACCTCGAGAGTTGGTGCAAACTTCGCCAGTGCATCCAAACCCCGTGATGTGATACACTCTATCACACATAAGCCTCCTTATATCTTCCTCAAAACAACCACCGTACCTACCTATTATGGCATTTCCATAGCCATTCTGAGATATATTGCCATGCAACTTTCCACCGTTCCGTTTATTATGACACGCTCCCTCATTGTCATATTGCCTTGCATGATCATGTAGTTGACATCGTATTTGTGGCAAAGCCACTTTCATAATTCTTTCATACATGTCACTCTTGATTCATTGCATATCCCAATACACCGCCGGAGGCATTCACATAGAGTCATATTTTGTTCTAAGTATCGAGTTGTAAAGTAAATAGAAGTGTGATGATTTTCATTATTAGAGCATTGTCCCATGTGAGGAAAGTTCTTTGAAAAAAAGAAAAAAAGAGAAAGGCCATAAAAAAAGAGCCCAAAGAAAAAATGAGAGAAAAAGAGAGAAGGGGCAATGTTACTATCCTTTTTCCACACATGTGCTTCAAAGTAGCACCATGATCTTCATGATAGAGAGTCTCTTATGTAGTCACTTTCATATACTAGTGGGGATTTTTCATTATAGAACTTGGCTTGTATATTCCAACAATGGGCTTCCTCAAATTCCCTAGGTCTTCGTGAGCAAGCAAGTTGGATGCACACCCACTTAGTTTCTTTTGTTGAGCTTTCACAAATTCATAGCTCTAGTGCATCTATTGCATGGCAATCCCTACTCCATGCATTGACATCAATTGATGGGCATGTCCATAGCCTGTTGATTAGTCGCGTCAATGTGAGACTTTCTCCCTTTTTGTCTTCACACACAACCTCCATCATCATATTCTATTCCACCCATAGTGCTATATCCATGGCTCGCGCTCATATATTGCGTGAAAGTTGAAAAAGTTTGAAAATACTAAAGTATGAAACAATTGCTTGCCTTGTCATCGGGGTTGTGCATGATGGGAGCATTTTGTGTGACGAAAATGAAGCATGGCCAAACTATATGACTTTGTAGGGATAAGCTTTCTTTGGCTATGTTATTTTAATAAGAGATGATTGCTTGGTTAGCATTGCTTGAAGTATTATTATTTTTATGTCAATATTAAACTTTTGTCTAGCATATTTCGGATCTAAAAATTCATGCCACAATAAAAAGAATACATTGAAAATTATGTTAGGTAGCATTCCACATCAGAAATTATGTTTTTATCATTTACCTACTCGAGGACGAGCAGGAATTAAGCTTAGGGATGCTTGATACATCTCCAACGTATCTATAATTTTTTATTGTTCCATGCTATTATATTATCTGGTTTGGATGTTTATGGGCTTTATTATACACTTTTATATTATTTTTGGGACTAACATATTAACCAAAGGCCCAGTGCAAATTGCTGTTTTTTTGCCTATTTCAGTGTTTCGCGGAAAAGGAATATCAAACGGAATCCAAACGGAATGAAACCTTCACGAGGATTTTTTTGGAACAAACGCAATCCAGGAGACTTGGAGCGGACGTCAAGGAAGCAGCGAGGCGGCCACGAGGTAGGGCGGCGCGCCCCCCACCCTCGTGGGCCCCTTATAGCTCCACCGACCTACTTCTTTCGCCTATATATACTCTTATACCCTGAAAACATCCAGGGGAACCACGACACCACTTTTCCACCGCCGCAACCTTCTGTACACGTGAGATCCCATCTGGGGACCTTTTTCGGCGATCTGCCGGAGGGGGATTCGATCACGGAGGGCTTCTACATCAACAGCATAGCCTCTCCGATGATGTGTCAGTAGTTTAACATAGACCTTCGGGTCCATAGTTATTAGCTAGATGGCTTCTTCTCTCTCTTTGGATCTCAATACAAAGTTCTCCTCGATGTTCTTGGAGATCTATTCGATGTAATTCTTTTTGCGGTGTGTTTGCCGAGATCTGATGAATTATGGGTTTATGATTAAGATTATCTATGAACAATATTTGCTTCTCTGAATTCTTATATGCATGATTTGATATCTTTGCAAGTCTATTTGAATTATCATTTTGGTTTGGCCTACTAGATTGATCTTTCTTGCAATGGGAGAAGTGCTTAGCTTTGGGTTCAATCTTGTGGTGCTCGATCCCAGTGACAGAAAGGGAACCGACACGTATTGTATTGTTGCCATCGAGGATAAAAAGATGGGGTTTATATCATATTGCTTGAGTTTATCCCTCTACATCATGTCATCTTTCCTAATGTGTTACTCTTTTCTTTTGAACTTAGTACTCTAGATGCATGCTGGATAGCGGTCGATGTGTGGAGTAATAGTAGTAGATGCAGAATCATTTCGGTCTACTTGACACGGACATGATGCCTATGTTCATGATCATGCCTAGATATCATCATAACTACGCGCTTTTCTATCAATTGCTCGACAGTAATTTGTTCACCCACCGTAATATATGCTATCTTGAGAGAAGCCACTAGTGAAACCTATGGCCCCCGGGTCTACTTTACATCATATTATTTTCCCGTCAACTAGCTATTTCTATCGCCGTTTATTTTGCAATCTTTACTTTTCCATCTATACAACAAAAATACCAAAAATATTTATCTTATTATCTCTATCAGATCTCACTTTCGTAAGTGACCGTGAAGGGATTGACAACCCCTTTATCACGTTGGTTGCGAGGTTCTTGTTTGTTTGTGCAGGTACTAGGTGACTTGCGTGTAGTCTCCTACTGTATTGATACCTTGGTTCTCAAAAACTGAGGGAAATACTTACGCTACTTTGTTGCATCACCCTTTCCTCTTCAAGGGAAAACCAACGCATGCTCAAGAGGTAGCACTAAACAGCATGGCATTTCATAATTCACATGTATAATGCCTTTGCAACAAGATATCATTGCATAATTCACATATATAATGTCTTGCAACAAGATGGCAATGCATAATTCACATATATGGTAATTAGACACTAAACATGTGGCATTCACACAAAGCATGTCTAAACTAATCAAATGACATAGCAATGCAGGACACCATATGCACGATATCAACAACATAACCCTGCCAAGTTAGAGCATACATCTCGGGGGGAATAGGACTGGTCATCTATCTATGAATCCTCCTCTGAGGAGCTATCCGTAACCAGCGAGATATGTGCTTCATCAGATAGCATAGTCTGCTCTGAAGACCTTGTTTTCACTCCAGAATTTTCCATCACCGTGTCAAATGGCTGATGCACACGAATAGTAGTTGAATGTACTAACATTGTTGACAAATGTAATACGTAACCAAAAAAAGGATGGCCTGATATAATTCACATATAAGATAACTGGCTAAGCAGGATGGCATTGCAAAATTCACATATATGATGCCTGGCTAAACAAGATGGTGTTGCATAATTCACATAAACGATGAATATACTAAACAGATGGCATTCGCACAAAGCATGTCTAAACTAAGTAGATGACATATTTGATGTATAAAGTAAGCAATGCAAGGCACCATATTCATGATATAACCAACATCAGCATGTCAAGTTAGAGCGAAGACCTCAGGGGGTAAATAGGAGTGGTCTTCTCCTTCTGAATCCCCCTCAGAACAGATATCTTCCTCTCGATTACAATCTGAAATGGGTGGAGGGGGGCTGCCTTTGCGCCTACCATGGAGCGACGTCTGCATGAAATTTTATTGCCATGCAAGGCTCGTCTCTTTTGCTCTACATGTTCAGCTCAATTGTGTACAATAATTGACATGCGTAGGAATAAAACATAGTGAGATTATGTAAGGAGTGCATGCAGAAATCCAGAGTGATGGTAGCAACCTGTGGATAGACCCAAAACCAATAATAGCAGGCAGATAATGGCTTCAGTTAAAAAATACAGATAATGGCTTCTTTACTGTTTGTTTCCCACCCAACATGAAACTCATAGTAGACACCGGATTAACCAGATAGTAGATAGATACTATTGATAGCGGCCCCGATATGTGCCCCACAACCATTTAAAAACTCAAGTTTGACAATTAGTTTGGAGCTGACTCAGAGTCTAATCAGTGAACAGGACAATAAAGTAGCATGTAATATTAAGCGATGCATAACGTAAGCAGACATGAAAGAGTGCGACCTCTCTTGCGGACCCGTGTAGTCCTCGAGGTCATATGCTCGGTTGATGATGGTAATGCAGTTGTCATGGCTGCCCGCGGCGGGGAAGAATATCTGAGACGGTGAAAGACAGTCTGGAGGCTGGATCCCTGCTGTGTTGGACCCTTCTGTCGTTGGAGCAGCTGAGCTGGGGTGGACGACGGTGCAACAGGAGCGGGACAAACCTCACAAGGTTTTCTTTGACAAATATCTGTAAGAGAAGTAATTCTGTAAGGGCTCATTTGAATTGGAGGATTGTAACAATGCATGGATAGGAAATACACAGTAATAGGATAGGAATGCACGTGCAAAATAGAGAATTTAAAAACACAGGATTTCTGCCAATCTGGGTGTTTGGTTCACTAGAATTGGAAGATTACAGGATGCAAAGAAGAATGGTGAGATGAAGTCAAACCACAAGAAAATGTACAGTTATAATGCTATTATGCTACTATCTCTTAGTCTTGTGCTTCATGAATAGGAATTTGAAAAGGAGGACAAGTGGATATTGAAATTCCTACGGTTTTTCTTTCAAGGAGACACTAAAGGGAAAAATCCTACAATTTTCCTTTGCTCCATTCCTTTGAACCAAATGCATGAATAGTAGTACCATAAGAAACTTTCCAATTCCTATGGTTTTCCTTCACTTTTCCTTTCAAGCACTGGCGATTCTAGTAGGCAGGCTTGAGCAAGGAAAATCCTACACTCAAAAAATGTTTTCTGCTACTTCTACTACTTTGGACCCAGGCCACTGCCCTACTAGCTCAACTCCCAGGCCCATCGACAAATGCACTGCTCAAATACGCAGAGATAAATAATGATGGCGTTCAAGAAAGTCCATCACAAATAGCTAAGTTTCCTGGTACCTCACTGCTTGTCATATAGTAGGATAAAATAATCGTATTTCACGTTACTACGTGTGCTCAGTGGATAATATATATAACATGTAGAGTAAAAAAGAGATGCAACAAGTGCACAACCTCTTTGGCGAAGCCATGTCGATCTCAGCGTGATGGGGTGGTCGGTGAGATGCTCCAGCTGACTTGGTTGTCGGAGGAGGGGAAGAAGATCTTAGGCGTCTAGAGATGGAGCCTGGCATAATGCTCCGCTGTGATGGAGGGTTTATTCGTTGGAGCAGCTCCGGTGAGTTGTACGACACCGAGGCTGAAGCAGGACAAGAGAAACAACGTTAATCTAAGTGGAATTGTAATAGCATCTCCAATAGATGACATAAAATACGTAACCACAAAGTGCTAGATGTAAAATACATCAGCCGCTCATCTCTGAACTTAACTGTCAAAACTGAATTTAATTGTCGAAACTGAACTTAACTGTCGAAACTGAATTTTGCTGTCAAAACTGAATTTTACTATCGAAATAGAATGCACTAGTAGCAGAAAAGCAGTAGCGGCAGCTCGTGCGAGATCCGGAGCAGCTGGTCGTGTAGCAGCATCAGTCGACTGACACCACCGGCCAAACACCCCCCCCCCCCCGCCCGCCCCAAAACCACTCCTCACCGCCGGTCCGCCGCCGCCCCGTCCATCCCTCTAGGCCCCCCGTGCCGAGCTTTTCTTCGGCAATCCCCACGCCACCGCCCCACCGCCACCGGCGACCACCGTCCCCACCCTAAACCCTAAGATAGATAGTGGGGTACCACTCCGGTGAGCCCCCCTCCCCGCTGCGGCTGGTTCTTCCTTAACTCCGTCGAGCCCCCCACCCCCTGAAAATCGACTGACCCAAAAGTTGATTCAGTCGACTGAAGTGTAGCCAAATCGGAGCAGCATCGCAAGTAAGAGCAAGAGCGAGAGCAGCATCGCGAGGAAGAGCAAGAGCAATAGCAAGAGCAGACCAGGCAGGGGACCGAGAGCAAGAGCAGAGCAGCAGCGCGAGCGAGAGCTAAAGCAGCAGCAGCTCCTATTGATGTGGACGTCGCCGCCGAGGGAGCGATGCCGTGGAGGAAGTGGCCGGTGACGCCGCTGTGGATGGAGCCGCGCCATGTCGGCTCAGGACCGAGCGCCAGGCAGCACCGTGAGATCGAATCAAGAAGAAAATGCGGGATTAGTGTACAACCTCTTTGGTGGCGCCGATTAGGTCTCAGCTTCATCTAAGGAAACGGTTATGATGATGCTCTTCCGATGGTGCGGGTGAAGACGGCAGTGTGGGAATGGAGGTAGCGCGAAAGACGAGGGGAATGTCAGGGCAGCTCCTTAGAGGTGGAGGACGGGGTGGTTGAACCGGCACGACGAGATCGATGATGGATCCTCATCCGGTACGGTGGATGAGGGACGTCGAGGTGTTGTTGTGTACGACGTCGTCGGGGAAGAGGCTCTGGCTGGGTGGCGGATGCAGGAGGGTGTGGGGCTTCGCGGGTTTTCACGGCCTCAGTGTACGAATGGGTGGGCTGATGGGATGGGAGTGGGGAACCATGGCTTAGGGACACACCTGTCCAAAATGTGGGGTAAGTTACGGAAGTACCCCGCCGATTTATGCTAGGCGGTTCTTTCGGTTCAGGGGTATCACGGGCATTTCGTGTGTCGGGATTTCGCAGGAGGTGGAAGTTTTCGGGCGCGTTGTAATTTTGGGATAGCAAGGTGCGGGTTGAGATGCAGGGAGTTTTCGAAGCACAACGAGACAAAGATATATCTTAAATATTTCGGGGTAACAAGGCGCGGGTTGAAATTTCCGGACAAGCCTAACATGTACTGTACCAAATCAATTCGCACTTCCGTCGACGAAAAAACAAAAAGAAACCAATTCGCACCACACAAGAGAGTCTAATCCCATGTACTGTATCAAATCAATTCGCACTACAAATGTCATTCAAAACTTTGAGTTCATGTTATGTTCAATTAAAATATTTTGCTACGTGTATAATGCATGCAAGCTGCTACTCAAATGAACGCTTTAGTGCATTCCAAACGTATATATTACTGCTTCAATATGAACTAAATTTGAATTCATTTCTCTATTTGAATAAGATCTGCAATAATGATTGTTGTGAAGTCAAACCATTTGAATTCGTTTCTCTATTTTAATAAGATCTACAATCATCATTATTGTCAAGTTAAACCATCGTTTGTGTATTATCTTCAACAGCACACCACATGATTACTGTCGAGTTAGATATGAACTATGTGTACTATATGAACTCGAACTCGATTTTTTGAATCCACTTTATGTTGATTTCAAATCACAGTACATTTCAAGCTCTAGCTAGATCTTCATAATCTAAACCATGTCTCATATGTATAATGTGTTTACACATAATGTATGGTGCCCCGCCCCCTACTCCTACAAGTATTTAGATGTGAGTTGCAAACGCCACACATTACCACAAATTCAAATAAAATGTGAGATTGTTTGATATATAGTATTGTTTAGATTGTTCGATACTTAGTTGTAAGCTGCAAACGCCACACATTATCACAAATTCAAATAAAATGTGAGATTGTTCGATGTATAGTATGGTTTAGATTGTTCGACATTTAGTTGTGAGTTGCAAACGCCATGCATTATCATGTTATGGTATAACATGTGCAAAACCACATCACGCGTATCACCGCTATATTCATGCATGCATATGTTTATAACACTATGATCACCTATTCAAATATATGAATCCACTTTCATATCAAATTATCATCTTTGTTAGTCTCTTACACCCACACAATCCTCTAACCTTTGTAGCTAGCACTAACTTTCTCTCGTGCATGCACACGCCCTCCTCGCCCTCCCCTCCCTCAGCATTCTATCCATCGTGCACATTCGTTTTTTTTTCTTTAGGTCGTTCTCCCACAGTCTCCACAACTCCTTTCTGACACACACCGATCGATAAACCTCTCCAGCGATGTCTGCCTACAACATACACACGCACCTTCCATATCCTCCTTTCTATGTCCATGCATCGTGTCTCTCATATGGTCCCACACACATGTAAACTCTCGCCCCTCTTTTCATCGATCTCACAATCGCACGCTCCTCCCCCTATCTAGCTAGTAGCTCGACCTCTCGCACCACCTCCTAACTCCATTCTCTCTGTCTATCCATCTCGCTGGGCCTTATTTGCCTCTAACAAATGGATGTACACCGACCGATCTCCCGCTATACATATAGCTAGCTAGGTCCTTATAACTCGTTTTCC
This sequence comes from Triticum urartu, assembly GCF_003073215.2. Lineage (NCBI taxonomy): Eukaryota > Viridiplantae > Streptophyta > Magnoliopsida > Poales > Poaceae > Triticum > Triticum urartu. The sequence continues at coordinate 37,615,625 of NC_053025.1, forward strand.
CCATGCGTCGATCGATCTACCTCATTAGTTATGTCTCTCCCTTCCTTCGATAAACAACAATTGATCTACAGATCTAGTTAGGTTTGCTTACCAAACACATGGTTCCCTGATACGTCTCCAACGTATCTATAATTTTTGATTGCTCCATGCTATATTATCTACTATTTTGGACATTATTGGGCTTTATTATCCACTTTTATATTATTTTTGGGACTAACCTATTAACCGGAGGCCCAGCCCAGAATTGCTGTTTTTGCCTGTTTTAGGGTTTCGAAGAAAAGTAATATCAAACGGAGTCCAAACGGAATGAAACCTTCGGGAACGTGATTTTCTCATTGAATACAACTCAGGAGACTTGGACCCTATGTCAAGACACGTATCAGGAGGTCACGAGGTAGGGGGGCACGCCTACCCCCCCCCCCCCGGCGCACCCTCCACCCTCGTGGGCCCCTTGTTGCTCCACCAACGTACTTCTTCCTCCTATATATACCCACGTACCCCCAAACGATCAGATACAGAGCCAAAACCCTAATTCCACCGCAGCAACTTTCTGTATCCACGAGATCCTATCTCGGGGCCTGTTCCAGAGCTCCGCCGGAGGGGGCATCGATCACGGAGGGCTTCTACATCAACACCATAGCCCTTCCGATGAAGTGTGAGTAGTTTACCTCAGACCTACGGGTCCATAGTTAGTAGCTAGATGGCTTCTTCTCTCTTTTTGGATCACAATACAATGTTCTCCCCCTCTCTTGTGGAGATCTATTCGATGTAATCTTCTTTTTGCGGTGTGTTTGTTGAGACCGATGAATTGTGGGTTTATGATCAAGTCTATCTATGAATAATATTCGAATCTTCTTTGAATTCTTTTATGTATGATTGGTTATCTTTGCAAGTCTCTTCGAATTATCAGTTTGGTTTGGCCTACTAGATTGATCTTTCTTGCAATGCGAGAAGTGCTTAGCTTTGGGTTCAATCTTGCGGTGTCCTTTCCTGGTGATAGTAAGGGCAGCAAGGCACGTATTGTATTGTTGCCATCAAGGATAACAAGATGGGGTTTTCTTCATATTGCATGAGTCTATCCCTCTACATCATGTCATCTTGCTTAAGGCGTTACTCTGTTTTTACTTAATACTCTAGATGCATGCTGGATAGCGGTCGATGAGTGGAGTAATAGTAGTAGATGCAGGCAGGAGTCGGTCTACTTGTCTCAGACGTGATGCCTATATACATGATCATACCTAGATATTCTCATAACTATGCTCAATTCTGTCAATTGCTCAACAGTAATTTGTTCACCCACCCTAGAATACTTATGCTCTCGAGAGAAGCCACTAGTGAAACCTATGGCCCCCAGGTCTATCTTTATCATATCAATCTACTACTACTTAGTTATTTACTTAGTTATTTACTTAGTTATTTACTTTGCCTTTACTTTACTTTGCATCTTTATCATAAAAATACCAAAAATATTATCTTATCATATCTATCAGATCTCACTCTCGTAAGTGGCCTTATAGGGATTGACAACCCCTATTTGCGTTGGTTGCGAGGATTTATTTGTTTTGTGCAGCTATGAGGGACTCGCGCGTAGCCTCCTACTGGATTGATACCTTGGTTCTCAAAAACTGAGGGAAATACTTACGCTGCTTTGCTGCATCATCCCTTCCTCTTCGGGGAAAACCAACACAGTGCTAAAAGAGGTAGCAAGAAGGATTTCTGGCGCCGTTGCCGGGGAGGTCTACGCAAAAGTCAACATACCAAGTACCCATCACATACCCTTATCTCCCGCATTACATTATTTGTCATTTGCCTCTCGTTTTCCTCCCCCCCCCCACTTCACCCTTGTCATTTTATTCGCCCTCTCTCTCCCTATCCTCCCTCTATTTGCCTCCTTTTGTTCGCTTGCTTTTTGTTTGCTTGTGTGTTAGTTTGCTTGCTTGTCGTTATGGCTAGTCCCTTATCTTCTCCGTTGTCTCCCAAGAATGAAATTCTAAATTTTAAGCAAAGGGAGGGTGAAAATCTAAAAGATGCTTGGTATAGAATTTGCAATGCTCAAAATAAATCTACTAGGAAGCAATCTACTACCATTCTCCTTCGCAATTTTTATGTAGGCATTACTCCTTGGCACCGTTATGTTCTTGATACTATTACCGGAGGGAACTTTTTGGGTAGCCATACTTTTGATTCTTATAATGCTATGTTAGATTTATTTGGCTCACCCCCTCTCTTGGTTAATGGAACTATGCAAAGGCTTGAGATTATTGAAAATAAGGTTGCTACCGTAGAATTGATTGAAAATTTGGATAAAAATATGCACAACTGAATCTCTCAATATGGATCTAAAGTAGGAGTTACTTTGAAAGATATTAAAGAAAAGGAACCCATAGTTAATGAGAAAATAAATCACGATTCCGTTAGGATCGATAAACTTGAGAATATTATTTCCAACTTGGGAACCGCTTTTTCTTCCGTAAAGAACACTCCGAGTCCTTCCACTAAAATTGCCAAACTTATGTACGTTCCTAAAAATAAGGGTGAATCATCTAGTAAGGAAAATGCGGATCTCAAATCTATAAGTGTTCATCCCAATCTTTTTGCTATCATTAAGGAACCATTTGTTACAAATGAATTTTTTGATCTTGTGCCTAAAAGCTTGATAATTAATAAAAAGAAAGAAATTCCTAAAGATGGTAGATGCCTCATTGAAGAATTGACTACCAAAGATGAAAATACCTAGATCTATTCTTGCTTGTTATGCCTAGCTAGGGGCGTTAAACGATAGCGCTTGTTGGGAGGCAACCCAATTTTATTTTTATTCCTTGCTTTTTTCTCCTGTTTAGTAATAAATAAATTATCTAGCCTCTGTTTTAGTTGTGTTTTTTGTGTTTAATTAGTGTTTGTGCCAAGTAGAACCGTTGGGAAGACTTGGGGAAAGTAGTAGTAGTAGTAGTAGTAGTAGTAGTAGTAGTAGTAGTAGTAGTAGTAGTAGTAGTAGTAGTAGTAGTAGTAGTAGTAGTAGTAGTAGTAGTAGTAGTAGTAGGAGTAGCAGTAGTAGTAGCAGTAAGAGTAGTAGTAGTAGCAGTAGCAGTATCAGTAAGAGTAGTAGTAGTAGTAGTACGTACTGTATGAGGAAGAAGGCAACAAGATGTATGTTTTGCATGACAGTCTCTCTTACAGGACATGCTAGACCTAGTGGACCTCATTGTTGCAATGGGACTACTCCCTATCATAGATGGCATGATTCACAGTGGTGGGCAGTGGGCATGATTCGGAGTTGCTTAGTCTTAAACCCCATGAAGAAGTCCCATCAAAAGGAATAGCCATCCTCTACATGTGCTCCTATGTAAAATGAGTAAATGAGACAAACAAAGAAGGAGACAAAGTAAAAAAAAATCACCAGCCTTAGATCCAGCCTATTGTATTAGTGAATTATATTTCTACGTCATGATTGACATGGCTATATTATTAACCATGCTACAGAGGTAGAAGCGGATTTTTATTTATTCGCGGAGGTAGAAGCGGATGGATATTCTACGAGGAATGAAATGATGGCTGCTTCCTTGGTCAAACATAGAGAAAGATGGGCCTCATTATTTCACTACCTATACTATTTGCCCATATATAGTAACCACGTGGTATTACAGTAGTGGGCTATACTTTTAATAACCATGCTCGAAGAGAAGAGGTGCACGCACCCACGCACGTAGTGTACTAGTAGCACTCTTTGCGCCTTTTGCGTCCTCCCCAACCACACACGTGACACGGTGGAGCTCATTTCTGTAAGATGATGCAGCCCATGTGATAATTTGACGCGTGAACGGTGCCGCGTCATTTATAAATAAAGGTTTTTTTTTCTTCAGTGCCACATACACAATATAAATAGGTTCATATGGAGAGAAAAGGAAACCGCTCCACTATATATATAGCCAGGACGAGCCTACACAGTTGCTTGTTGGGGTTGCTCTCTTCACACTCTCTCGCACAAAACGACTGTGGCCACATCTCTAACATCCTGGCGGATCACGCCCGCCAGGGGAAGGGTGGATGCTTAGTGTAGATGCGGTCGCCGTCGCCGAGGGCGAAAACCCACTGTCGGCACGTCCCGGTCAGGGGTCCCCGTTGTTTTCTCTCACAAAGCCGGTGAGGTTGCCTTCGTCCCTTGCTCAATGCCGCGACATGGGAAGTTGCCGCCTCCCGCCACCCTCCTCTAGTTTGAGCTACGTCCCGACATCCCTCAGGTACAACTTCCTTTACAACCGGCTTGCACCACTACTCCAGCTGCCCACATCACTCCATGTGGATATTTCTCTACTTCTTTGCCCCGCACATACCTCTACTGGCTTCTACGTACTGTATTTGTGATGATTTCATGTCTCATCAACTAGTCCCAGTAATCTTATTGTAATCACGCTTCTTCAATTTCTTTGCCACAGGGGTGCTCATCTCGATTTTGGTGAAACTGCACAAAATGATCATCAAACTTCATTTCTTCGGAAGCTCCAACATTGCCAGCAAATTAAAGCCTGGTTAGGGTTTACGGTTCAAGGGCTAGGGACTGCATGGATCTTTTTTTCTTTAGTTGTCTCTGTTCCAAAATAAGTGTCAACTTTAGTAGTAGTACAACTTTGACTAAAGTTTGCATAAAGTTGAGACGCTTATTTTGGAATGGAGGGAGCACATATTAACTATGATCTGTCAATCATTGAGATGCAATAGCATACATGTTAATCTCCTTTGTATTTGATGAAATGTTGCAACGGGCAACCTTGGACGCAAGATATATGAAACAGAAGCTGGAAACTTCATAGCATTGTACAAATTTATCTCGTTGAGAAATTACAGTACGTACTATACTAGTACAGTACGATGTAAAGAGTTAGGTGTCGCACGGTGTCCAGAAAATATGGTGATAGTGTGAGATGGGCCATGTAATCACTGAGCCTGCGTGTTTCACTACTTTCGCACTTCTCCGCTATAAGAATGGAGAAAATTGTAATCTAGTAGTACCTCCTTTCGTCGAAAGCATGGGACATCTAGCAGACGTACCACCTCGGTAATAATGACTAATGAGCCCTCAAATCACATAGATCCAGCAGTAAGTTGGATGGACGAAGCAACCATCACTCTTGAATCCGCTTCTCCCTTCAACGCAGGCGCCAGTGAGAGGTCACGTCCGCTCTGCCCGGTCATGAATGCGACACCGATTCTTTGGAGAGGCGCTGGTCGTTTCAGGCGGGAAGTGCGTGCGGGCGATGGAGGGGCTTTGGGTGGGCTAGGCTGGTCAGGAGCGGGCGTGGCAGCTGTCCAACTGTCCCGACCGGACGCCTGGAAACGAGAGGATGCATCGACTCTCGCGGCTAAATCGTACACTACACATCATCTCTCTGTAGGAGTAGGTCGATGTGTCGCTCTCTCTAACACACACATGTTGTTAAACACACACGCGCGCGTGCCAAGGTAAAACGAGTCTATATCTCAATTAATGAAGACTTGCATGTTACCATCCATATGTTACTATCCACTATGAAGGTAGTAACATAGACTAGTAACATACGCATGTTACTAGTCCAAGTTACTCACCACTATGACCAGCCTAGCAATGTAACCAAACGCTCCTTACTCTGCCTTGTTATCTCCCCCAAAAACCCAATGCATGGAGCGCAACTACACGTTGATTAATCAAAAATCAAAGTCGGCTTGCATGTGAGTTAATACGTGGCCCTGCATGGTAGCTAAAATGACATCTCTTAGTTGTTGTGACTCATTGTTGCGTTTAGAGACATAAATCAGGGCTTTGATTGGAGGAAGGACCGGTCAAGTTTCTCATTCTCCTCCAATCTGCTTGCACCTTGGTCCCGCTGCACCTTCTAACATGACTTATTACACCTAGACGGAGGGAGTAGTACGAGATACGGTGGCACACTGACTTAGGTCGAATACAAGTGCCCAAAATTGTGTGCATGTTATAATAAGGATTCACTTAAAATAGTACGTGAGCGAACAGAGGGATGCTACCTCTTCAACACTGTGTTGGTTTTCCCTTGAAGAGGAAAGTGTGATGCAGCAAACTAGCGTAAGTATTTCCCTCAGTTTTTGAGAACCAAGGTATCAATCCAGTAGGAGTCCACACATGAGTCCCTCGCACCTACACAAACAAATAAAATCCTCGCAACCAACGCAATAAAGGGGTAGTCAATCCCTTCACGGTTACTTACGAAAGTGAGATCTGATAGATATGATAAGATAATATTTTTGGTATTTTTATGATAAAGATGCAAAGTAAAGAAAGCAAAATAAACAGTGCCAGAAATAGCTTGTTGACGGGAGATTAATATGATGGAAAATAGACCCGAGGGCCATAGGTTTCACTAGTGGCTTCTCTCGAGAGCATAAGTATTACGGCGGGTAAACAAATTACTGTTGAGCAATTGACAGAATTGAGCATAGTTATGAGGATATCTAGGCATGATCATGTATATAGGCATCACGTCTGAGACAAGTAGACCGACTCCTGCCTGCATCTACTACTATTACTCCACACATCGACCGCTATCCAGCATGCATCTAGAGTATTAAGTTCAAAAGAATAGAGTAATGCTTTAAGTAAGATGGCATGATGTAGAGGGATAAACTCATGCAATATGATATAAACCCCATCTTGTTATCCTCGATAGCAATAATACAATACGTGCCTTGCTGCCCCTACTGTCACTGGGAAAGGACACCGCAAGATTGAACCCAAAGCTAAGCACTTCTCCCAGTGCAAGAAAGATCAATCTAGTAGGCCAAACCAAACTGATAATTCGAAGAGACTTGCAAAGATAACCAATCATACATAAAAGAATTCAGAGAAGATTCAAATATTGTTCATAGATAAACTTGATCATAAACCCACAATTCATCGTCTCAACAAACACACCGTAAAAGAAGATTACATCGAATAGATCTCCACGAGAATCGTGGAGAAATTTGTATTGAGATCCAAAGAGAGAGAAGAAGCCATCTAGCTAATAACTATGGACCCGAAGGTCTGAGGTAAACTACTCACACATCATCGGAGAGGCTATGGTGTTGATGTAGAAGCCCTCCGTGATCGATGCCCCCTCCGGTGGAGCTCCGGAAAAGGCCCCAAGATGGGATCTCACGGGTACAGAAGGTTGCGGTGGTGGAATTAGGTTTTTGGCTCCGTATCTGGTAGTTTGGGGGTACGTAGGTATATATAGGAGGAAGAAGTACGTCGGTGGAGCAACGTGGGCCCCACAAGGGTGGAGGGCGCGCCTGGGGGGTAGGCGCGTGTGACGCCCACGCAAACGTGTACGATCAAGATCAGGGACTCACGGGAAGATATCACAACACAACTCTACAAATAAAATAAGTCATACAAGCATCATATTACAAGCCAGGGGCCTCGAGGGCTCGAATACAAGAGCTCGATCATAGACGAGTTAGCGGAAGCAACAATATCTGAGTACAGACATAAGTTAATCAAGTTTGCCTTAAGAAGGCTAGCACAAACTGGGATACAGATCGAAAGAGGCGCAGGCCTCCTGCCTGGGATCCTCCTAACTACTCCTGGTCGTCGTCAGCGGGCATCACGTAGTAGTAGGCACCTCCGGTGTAGTAGGAGTCGTCGTCGACGGTGGCGTCTGGCTCCTGGGCTCCAACATCTGGTTGCGACAACCAGGTAAAAGGGATAGGGGAAAAGAGGGAGAAAGCAACCGTGAGTACTCATCCAAAGTACTCGCAAGCAAGGAGCTATACTACATATGTATGCAATGGTATCAAATGGAATAAGGGTATCATATGTGGACTGAACTGCAGAAAGCCGGAATAAGAGGGGGATAGCTAGTCCTTTCGAAGACTACGCTTCTGGCAGCCTCCGTCTTGCAGCATGTAGAAGAGAGTAGACTGAAGTCCTCCAAGTAACATCGCATAGCATAACCCTAACCCGAATCCTCCCCTCGTCGCCCTGTGAAGAGAGCGATCACGTTGTATCTGGCACTTGGAAGGGTGTGTTTTTATTAAGTATCCGGTTCTAGTTGTCATAGGTCAAGGTACAAACTCCAAGTCGTCCTGAACCGAAGATCAACGGCTATTTCGAATAGATTAACTTCCCCTGCAGGGGTGCAACCACATAACCCAACACGCTCGATCCCATTTGGCCGGACACACTTTCCTGGGTCATGCCCCGGCCTCGGAAGATCAACACGTCGCAGCCCCACCTAGACCAACAGAGAGGTCAGCACGCCGGTCTAAACCTAAGCGCCCAGGGGTCTGGGCCCATCGCCCTTAGCACACCTGCACGTTGCGTGGGCGGCCGGAAGCAGACCTAGCCTAGTGGCGTTCCAGTCCAATCCAGCGCGCGCCGCTCCGTCGCTGACGTCAAGAAGGCTTCGGCTGATACCACGACATCGAGTGCCCATAACTGTCCCCGCGTAGATGGTTAGTGCGTATAGACCAAATGGCCAGACTCAGATCAAATACCCAGATCTCGTTAAGCGTGTTAAGTATCCGCGAACGCCGACCAGGGCCAGGCCCACCTCTCTCCTAGGTGGTCGGAACCTGCCCTGTCGCTCCGCCTCAAAGATCCACACAGAGGGCCGTTGGGACAAAGGTCCTTTCAGCCCCCAATCCGTGAATCACTCGCGGGTGCTCCACAAGCCGACCCGTCTTTAGTCACCACATGTATCCTGTAGAAGTATATAGTAATATACCCGTGATCACCTCCCGAGTGATCACGGCCCAGAGTATAGCATGCAGACGGACAAGAGGTAGGGCCACTGATGGAAACTAGCATCCTATACTAAGCATGTAGATGCAGGTAAAGGTAACAACAGTAGTAGCAAGGACAGGCTATGCATCAGGATAGGAATAACGGAAAGCAGTAACATGCTACACTACTCTAATGCAAGCAGTATAGAGAAGAGTAGGCGATATCTGGTGATCAAAGGGGGGGCTTGCCGGGTTGCTCAGACAAGGAGGGGTCGTCGATGTAGTCGATCACAGGGGTACCGGCATCGGTCTCATGGTCTACTGGAAAGAAGTAACGAGGGGGAACACAATAAATAACAGAGCAATCCAAATGTAACAAAAAGCAAGAAGCAGCAATACGTTGTGCTAGAGGTGACCTAACGTAGGGATAGGTGGTACCGGCGAAGGGGGGAAACATCCGGGAAAGTATCCCGTGTTTTGCGTTTTCGGACAGATGAACCGGAGGTGAAAGTGTAGGTTCACTATGCTAGGGAACGCGTGGTGGACGAACGGGCTGCGTATCCGAATTCGTCTCGTCGTTCTGAGAAACTTTCATGTAGAAAGTATTTTCGTCTGAGTTACGGTTTATTTTATATGATTTTTTAAAAAGGTTTAAACAAATTCTGGAAATTTCTGGATTTAATGTAATTCGAAATATCAAAAGACAAACTGCTATGGGTACACATGAGTGTACCCAGCAATGTGTATATACATTGACATGTGGGGCCAGGGGCTGGGTTGACCCAGTCAACATTTTGACTAGTCCAAAGTGAATAGTGTATGTGGGGCCCTTTGTCATTGATAGAGTTTAACTAAACACGATTAGTTAGGTTAATAAGTGATTAGGTTAATTTAACGGACTTAATTAAGTTAATTAACAGGATTAATTGAGTAAATTAATTAATTAATTAGTTTTTTTATATATTTATTATTATTATTATTTTAACGTCCTGGGGCGTGGGCCCCCCATGTCATAGACTCAGGGGGCACAGCGGGCGTTGGGCACGGGCGCCGCGGAGCGAGGCAACCGGGGCTACGGCGGGGCACCGGCCAGGGCGATGGCGCGGTGGCCGGCAGGGTGGCCGCGGGGCGGATGCGGGTCGCCGCCGGCAAGGTCAGGCGGACCGGAGCAAGCAGCAGGCCGTGGGCACTGGCGCAGGAGCCGAACGGTGGGCGAGTCAAGTCGGCGGGCGTCGGCGGCAGGCATCGGCGGCCCGGGGCTGGAGCGGCAAGGCGAGGACGACGAGGGTGGCTGCAGGGACCGGGGAGCGAGGCCATGCGCTGGGCGCGGCCGACGAACGGCGGCAGCAGCGCAGGCGTGCGACACGCAGTGGTTGGGAGGTGCAGGCGCGGCCGGGATGGCCCCGGGTCGCGGTGAGCGCGGCGGGCGCAGGGAGAGGGAGGGGGCGTGCTCACATCGAGGAGCAGGGACAGGGCAGCGGGAGTCGTTGGGGAGGACGGGGACGACGTGCGCGACAGAGTCGAGGCAGGGCGGGGCTCCGGCGAGGTGGCGGGGGTTGGCGATGGGGACGTGCGCCGGGGCGGCTACGGGATCGGGCCCCTCCCCGATCTAGAGTGTGGGGGCACCGGGAAGGAGGGTTGAGGAGGCGGGCGCTGGGCGGCGGCGGCGATGGTGAACGGCGGCGCCGCCAACGGGGACGGCCCGATCCGATCTGGATCGGGTGAGAGGGAGAGACGAGGGAGTGTGGGAGGGTGGCTGCGGTCGTGGGTAGTGGGGGGGAGTGGGGCGACGGCTAGGGTTTCGGTTGGGTGGGGGGTTAACAGAGTGTGTGGGGGGGCCGGCTGGGCCGTGGGGTGGGCCGGCCTGGTGGGCGGCCTGGTCGGCCAGCTGGGCCGTTTGGCCCGGGGGGCCTCTTTTTTTTTATTAGTTTTCTGTTTTTGTTCTTTTTTTTTTATTTATCTTTTCTGTTTTCTTTTAGCTCCTAATTATTTTAATTTCTTTAAAATACCAAGTTAGCACCTAAATTAGTATCATCAAAATAGGCCACTGCCAAACCTAGTTGGACCCAAAATAAATTAGTTTAATATATATTTTTTTATTTTTCAAAAGCAATTAAATTATTATTTTAGCCACTGTTTTTAAATAGTTTAGGGCATTTAAACACTTTGTAAAAGGTTGGTTCCACCACCAAAACTAGTTAGGGATTATTTGCCACATGATGAACATTTTAGTTTTGATATTTGAAAACTTTTGTTGTTTGCTTGATTTTGACTTTGAATTTGAATCGGTTTCGAACTAACGCGGGATTAGCGACAATAATCGAAGTGACGTGGCATCATTAGCAGAGGTTACTGTAGCTTAATTATCTGGGCGTCACAATTCTCCTCCACTACAAGAAATCTCGTCCCGAGATTTAAGAGGTGTAATAAGGGGGAAAGGTCTGGTTACGAAATCCTAACGAATCTTCTCGGTCTTGGTTGCTCTCCTCGAGGTGGTCGATCCATAGCGCTGACGTCTTCATTCCTTTGCTTCAGGTCATCACGATGAACTTGCCGTCCTTCCTTCAGGATCTCCACCGTACTTACGAAAGGGTGAGAAGGGAAAACCCTATAGGACGGATTCTAACAAGATCGAGCATCAGACGGTTAACTCAGGGGGAGAAGCATAAGTATCTCTCGAATTGAAACTTAAGAAGATGTCGAGAGTAAGCAAGAAGGTACTATGAGAAGTTTCAAACGGATAGGCAAGCGTTCGATGCCTAATCAGAAGGTGAGAGGGGTTCAGAGCAACGAGAATAAGAATTGCGTTTGATACCCGAATAGATCACTTGGGACGGTGGCCCGTGAATTACATACGAGGCCACGCGCGAGGAATAACTTTGGAAACCGGGGGTGTACAGGAGAGTCAGGTTTCGATCCTGTGGAACTATGGGTTATGGGCCCACCATGTGGTTAAAAGTAGGAAGGCCGTTGGCATCTTACTCGGTCATGATAGCAAGACATGTCAGAGGGTAGCCTGTCAGTTAAGTTGGCAACAACGTTGGTACCAAGGGCGACGGACGAAGAGAACCATTTTCCTGCTCGTTGAACGAGGCGGACTAGTAGGCAAAGTTCTCGTCCATCGGTAGTTACCGGAATGACATCAACAAAAGTAACAGGGTCTTTCTGACAGAATCGTGCACCGAGTTGGTTACATAAGCAGGGAATTGTTACTGCTTAGATCATATTGGTCGCAAGAAGGGTTAAAGAAAATAATGGAAAGGAAAATGTGTTTAAACACATATATCGGGGGTATATCCTTCCCAAGGACAAGCAGAGCATGATATCCAAGACAGGATATAAAGTAGAAAACCTTTTAGGTAAGGGGGGAGGAATCTCATGACATTACCCATACAACGGTGTTAGGATAAATGATAAATAAAATTTAGCATCGTGCTTCAAATGTTCCTGTTGAAAATCAGAGTACCATTGACATGCTTCGAGATAGCATTGACAAGGTCATCAGGTGAAGATCAGACTTTGGAAACACAAAGGATCCATCAGGAATAACTTGTAGAATAAGTCTTACCATTTCCTCATGGAAGACTAGATAACCTTGCTAAAAGTAAACTATAACAATAGGTCCTCCGGCCAGGCGTGCTAGGCATGACTTCACCTTACCGGGTCATATAACGACCAATGTTATAACTCTTGGAAATATGTTCCAACCATCATATCTGACCGAGATTCAGATCTGATTGGGGTCGGGATAACTCGGACTCAGGATGCCTGAGAAGAAAGGTGCAACACAAATTGTCGAGACGACATTGTAAGATTCTCGGGAATTGAACTGTGGAAGCAAGTTCCGAATCATGAGTTCATTATTAAATCAAGGATAGAATGAGGAGGTGGCTGATGGAATCAGCGAACAAGGAGATAACATTTGTCAGATCAAATGATATAAGGAAGTATGCTCACAGAAAACATACACAATTAAACATTGGTTGAAAGGTGCGCCTAAAATATGGGTTGGGTTGCACGACCAATGTCAGAATGGTGATTCAATAATCAATAGTCTAAGAACGAACGGCCGACCATTAACTTCAAAGCAATAGGGTTGCTAGAAGTGCAGAATCCAAACAACACCGTTCACTTGTTGGTACCCCGGTTGGAATCAACATGAGGACCAAGAAAGAATGGTGATGGTGAGAAGTATCACGATACCAAGAATTCTTAAGAGGTGGTGAAATTCTCACAACATTCTTGACATAAAAGATGGTAATACTCCAAGGTAAAGGAGAACAAATGCTGGATAGCAAGGATCTCAAGGTATAACACAAAGCACGAATAAGTTTGTGTTGAACGGGAGGCAATAAGGTGGTCGGTGATAACACAAACCATTGAGGGGCGAGGATGGTATTTCTCATCAAGAATTCGATATATATATCTTGGGAGAGCTCAGGATGTTGATGATGACCACGACACATTTGTCGAGAGATTTCATGAAGATGTAATCAATCGGTGATGACACCTAGTCAAACGAATGATAAACGGAAGGTTATTGGAACCATGGTTACGACACAAACTCGAAATTAAGCTTGCGGTTCAAGGTGAAATGATATGATGAGGAAATTCGACGTAAGCTTAGCTCATCGTCGAGAATTGTGCTCCGTGAAGAAGGACCAAGTAGCACAGTTAAAATTTAGCACCATGATGATATAGCCGATCAGGCTAGGAATGACTTAAGTGATTATTAACTCGTAAGCAACAACAATTATTTAAGAGTTATTGAACCAGAGTGCGGAATCGATTCACTTATTGGTGTCCTCGGTTGACGACAACCCAGAACCCGGGAAAATTGGAATCGGTGAGAAATAATAGTTGATGAAGAACCCATAAGAAGTTATGCAGTTCTATGATATTCTTGAGATACCAGAGTTTAATACACGACGGTAGATCAAAGTAAAGGTTGGTCGGGTGCAATGATCTGTAGAAGATAATTACTTAAACTTGTCCGTGAAATGGTATTTAAAGGAGAACATGGTCGGAAACACTATTGCAAAAGGCTAGACCCCGGATATAAGATGAACTTATACCAAAGGAATAATTTAATTTAAGAGAAGCTTTAATGATAAGATCTACATCGTGTCCATGGGCATGAACACAAAGTTCAAGGTCGACTCCCACTTCTCCAATGCATAACCTTTCATTCACTTCTCACTTTCGAAGAAGTTGTAGTGTTGAAATTTTATTTGGCAAATTACCAGAAGTGTATGACTCGTGAAAACTTTCGAGTTCACACAGTTTAGATAAGGCATATGTTCAACCCATATGGGCTTCTTAGAAACATATACCACAAGTTTCAAGAGTAAATATCACAAGCTCGAAAGTAGAGCAAGGTTGAGAAAGTAGATGATACCATTTACTAAAGGCATTATGTATCCGAGGGAAGGCTCACAAGGTTATTGAATATGAAGGACGCCGTCGGATAAAGTCCATGAAAGGATCTGCCGGTCCATAACAGAGCTGACGTGAGCATCGGCACACAACCAGAGGAAGTAACAATGCAAAGGCATTGGATTATGGAAACAACTGACTAATCCAGAGCTCAAATGCAAAGGAATTATGATTTTCAAATCAAGGGATCAGAAGCAATGTTCTGATTAGGGATGGATAAGTTGAATAGCCTTAAGGGTACGATCGATGGTCAATTGATTGGTCGAGATCCAGCTCATGTTTAAACTGGCGTCTGAGCTGGAAGGAAGAATTCTACGATCTGATTGAGGTTTGCGAGCATTCGCAACAAATCAAATCAAGTGACTCGAAATGATAGTGACAGAGGATGTCAACGGAGATTACTAGAAGTATGGAATTAACCATAATGCAGGAAGACAAGGAAATCAAGAGCAATGGGCTGCTGAGGATTTTCAGAAATTCAATTGGTATTTCGAGGACTTATGTGAAACACATGAACGACTGGGGATGAGCGGATACTCGGTAAGAGCGAGGAATTATCCGTAGGGGTATTCAGGTGGCGAGGAACTGCAAGTCAGTAGGCACAAAATATTCTCAGAACAATACAGAGAATTTTCGGTGTATCTTGTAATAACAAGATCAATGGGATTCAAAAGGGCAAGTGGATGTAGTTATCCTTAATGATATAATAGTGGTAGGGAATTTACAAAGGCGACGGGCACAAAGTCTTGAAAGAGTAGCAGAGAGTAACTACGAAATCTTCTGGTGCAGCAGGCGATCATCTGGCCTGAATGGGGCTCTTCGGGAGGAAGTATTTTCAAGAACCTAAAGTTAGACTTTAGCAAAATCATTTAACCCGAATAGAAGAGAGATCAGAGTCCCAGAGTATAGACAAGGAATAAAATATCCTAATACCACCCAATTGGCGACGTGGGCCCGTAAGCCACATAGCCAATGTTAGTAAAAGTTTTCAATGTCTAGACTCAACTTCGGCCAAGGAGTTGGATGGGGGATTCCTACAGGCAGTCGGCTCTGATACCAACTTGTGACGCCCCTGATTCAATCGTACACTAATCATACACGCAAACGTGTACGATCAAGATCAGGGACTCACGGGAAGATATCACAACACAACTCTACAAATAAAATAAGTCATACAAGCATCATATTACAAGCCAGGGGCCTCGAGGGCTCGAATACAAGAGCTCGATCATAGACGAGTCAGCGGAAGCAACAATATCTGAGTACAGACATAAGTTAATCAAGTTTGCCTTAAGAAGGCTAGCACAAACTGGGATACAGATCGAAAGAGGCGCAGGCCTCCTGCCTGGGATCCTCCTAACTACTCCTGGTCGTCGTCAGCGGGCATCACGTAGTAGTAGGCACCTCCGGTGTAGTAGGAGTCGTCGTCGACGGTGGCGTCTGGCTCCTGGGCTCCAACATCTGGTTGCGACAACCAGGTAAAAGGGATAGGGGAAAAGAGGGAGAAAGCAACCGTGAGTACTCATCCAAAGTACTCGCAAGCAAGGAGCTATACTACATATGTATGCAATGGTATCAAATGGAATAAGGGTATCATATGTGGACTGAACTGCAGAAAGCCGGAATAAGAGGGGGATAGCTAGTCCTTTCGAAGACTACGCTTCTGGCAGCCTCCGTCTTGCAGCATGTAGAAGAGAGTAGACTGAAGTCCTCCAAGTAACATCGCATAGCATAACCCTAACCGCTGATCCTCCCCTCGTCGCCCTGTGAGAGAGCAATCACCGGTTGTATCTGGCACTTGGAAGGGTGTGTTTTATTAAGTATCCGGTTCTAGTTGTCATAAGGTCAAGGTACAACTCCAAGTCGTCCTGTTACCGAAGATCACGGCTATTCGAATAGATTAACTTCCCTGCAGGGGTGCACCACATAACCCAACACGCTCGATCCCATTTGGCCGGACACACTTTCCTGGGTCATGCCCGGCCTTGGAAGATCAACACGTCGCAGCCCCACCTAGACCAACAGAGAGGTCAGCACGCCGGTCTAAACCTAAGCGCCCAGGGGTCTGGGCCCATCGCCCTTAGCACACCTGCACGTTGCGTGGGCGGCCGGAAGCAGACCTAGCCTAGTGGCGTTCCAGTCCAATCCAGCGCGCGCCGCTCCGTCGCTGACGTCAAGAAGGCTTCGGCTGATACCACGACGCCGGGATACCCATAACTACTCCCGCGTAGATGGTTAGTGCGTATAGACCAAATGGCCAAACTCAGATCAAATACCCAGATCTCGTTAAGCGTGTTAAGTATCCGCGAACGCCGACCAGGGCCAGGCCCACCTCTCTCCTAGGTGGTCGGAACCTGCCCTGTCGCTCCGCCTCAAAGATCCACACAGAGGGCCGTTGGGACAAAGGTCCTTTCAGCCCCCAATCCGTGAATCACTCGCGGGTGCTCCACAAGCCGACCCGTCTTTAGTCACCACATGTATCCTGTAGAAAGTATATAGTAATATACCCGTGATCACCTCCCGAGTGATCACGGCCCAGTAGTATAGCATGGCAGACGGACAAGAATGTAGGTCCACTGATGATAAACTAGCATCCTATACTAAGCATTAGGATTGCAGGTAAAGGTAACAACAGTAGTAGCAAGGACAGGCTATGCATCAGTATAGGATTAAGGGGAAGCAGTAACATGCTACACTACCCTAATGCAAGCAGTATAGAGAAGAGTAGGCGATATCTGGTGATCAAAGGGGGGGCTTGCCTGGTTGCTCAGACAAGGAGGGGTCGTCGATGTAGTCGATCACAGGGGTACCGGCATCGGTCTCAGGGTCTACCGGAAAGAAGTAACGGAGGGGGAACACAATAAATAACAGAGCAATCAAATGTAACAAAAAGCAAGAAGCGGCAATACGTTGTGCTAGAGGTGACCTAACGTAGGGATAGGTGGTACCGGCGAAGGGGGGAAACATCCGGGAAAGTATCCCGGTGTTTTGCGTTTTCGGACAGATGAACCGGAGGTGAAATGTTGTAGGTTCACTATGCTAGGGACGCGTGGCGGACGAACGGGCTGCGTATCCGAATTCGTCTCGTCGTTCTGAGCAACTTTCATGTAGAAAGTATTTTCGTCTGAGTTACGGTTTATTTTATATGATTTTTTAAAAAGGTTTAAACAAATTCTGGAATTTCTGGATTTAATGTAATTCGAAATAATCAAAAGACAAACTGCTATGGGTACACATGAGTGTACCCAGCAATGTGTATATACATATGACATGTGGGGCCAGGGGCTGGGTTGACCCAGTCAACATTTTGACTAGTCCAAAGTGAATAGTGTATGTGGGGCCCTTTGTCATTGATAGAGTTTAACTAAACACGATTAGTTAGGTTAATAAGTGATTAGGTTAATTTAACGGACTTAATTAAGTTAATTAACAGGATTAATTGAGTAAATTAATTAATTAATTAGTTTTTTTATATATTTATTATTATTATTATTTTAACGTCCTGGGGCGTGGGCCCCCCATGTCATAGACTCAGGGGGCACAGCGGGCGTTGGGCACGGGCGCCGCGGAGCGAGGCAACCGGGGCTACGGCGGGGCACCGGCCAGGGCGATGGCGCGGTGGCCGGCAGGGTGGCCGCGGGGCGGATGCGGGTCGCCGCCGGCAAGGTCAGGCGGACCGGAGCAAGCAGCAGGCCGTGGGCACTGGCGCAGGAGCCGAACGGTGGGCGAGTCAAGTCGGCGGGCGTCGGCGGCAGGCATCGGCGGCCCGGGGCTGGAGCGGCAAGGCGAGGACGACGAGGGTGGCTGCAGGGACCGGGGAGCGAGGCCATGCGCTGGGCGCGGCCGACGAACGGCGGCAGCAGCGCAGGCGTGCGACACGCAGTGGTTGGGAGGTGCAGGCGCGGCCGGGATGGCCCCGGGTCGTGGTGAGCGCGGCGGGCGCAGGGAGAGGGAGGGGGCGTGCTCACATCGAGGAGCAGGGACGGGGCAGCGGGAGTCGTTGGGGAGGACGGGGACGACGTGCGCGACAGAGTCGAGGCAGGGCGGGGCTCCGGCGAGGTGGCGGGGGTTGGCGATGGGGACGTGCGCCGGGGCGGCTACGGGATCGGGCCCCTCCCCGATCTAGAGTGTGGGGGCACCGGGAAGGAGGGTTGAGGAGGCGGGCGCTGGGCGGCGGCGGCGATGGTGAACGGCGGCGCCGCCAACGGGGACGGCCCGATCCGATCTGGATCGGGTGAGAGGGAGAGACGAGGGAGTGTGGGAGGGTGGCTGCGGTCGTGGGTAGTGGGGGGGAGTGGGGCGACGGCTAGGGTTTCGGTTGGGTGGGGGGTTAACAGAGTGTGTGGGGGGGCCGGCTGGGCCGTGGGGTGGGCCGGCCTGGTGGGCGGCCTGGTCGGCCAGCTGGGCCGTTTGGCCCGGGGGGCCTCTTTTTTTTTATTAGTTTTCTGTTTTTGTTCTTTTTTTTTATTTATCTTTTCTGTTTTCTTTTAGCTCCTAATTATTTAATTTCTTTAAAATACCAAGTTAGCACCTAAATTAGTATCATCAAAATAGGCCACTGCCAAACCTAGTTGGACCCAAAATAAATTAGTTTAATATATATTTTTTTATTTTTCAAAAGCAATTAAATTATTATTTTAGCCACTGTTTTTAAATAGTTTAGGGCATTTAAACACTTTGTAAAAGGTTGGTTCCACCACCAAAACTAGTTAGGGATTATTTGCCACATGATGAACATTTTAGTTTTGATATTTGAAAACTTTTATTGTTTGCTTGATTTTGACTTTGAATTTGAATCGGTTTCGAACTAACGCGGGATTAGCGACAATAATCGAAGTGACGTGGCATCATTAGCAGAGGTTACTGTAGCTTAATTATCCGGGCGTCACAGGCGCCCCCTACCTCGTGCCTTCCTGGTAGCTCTCTTGATGTAGGGTCCAAGTCCTTTGGATCATGTTCGTTCCAAAATTCATGTTCCCGAAGGTTTCATTCCGTTTGGACTCCGTTTGATATTCTTTTTTTGCGAAACTCTGAAATAGGCAAAAACAACAATTCTGGGCTGGGCCTCCGGTTAATAGGTTAGTCCAAAAAATAATATAAAAGTGTATAATAAAGCCCAGTAATGTCCAAAACAGAATATAATATAGCATGGAACAATCAGAAATTATAGATACGTTGGAGACGTATCAAGCATTCCCAAGCTTAATTCCTGCTCGTCCTCGAGTAGGTAAATGTAAAAACATAATTTTTGATGTGGAATGCTACTTGGCATAATTTTAATGTAATTCTCTTAATTGTGGTATGAATATTCATATCCAAAAGATTCAAGACAAAAGTTTAATATTGACATAAAAATAATAATACTTCAAGCATACTAACTAAGCAATTATGTCTTCTCAAAATAACATGGCCAAAGAAAGTTATCCCTACAAAATCATATAGTCTGGCTATGCTCTATCTTCACCACACAGATTATTTAAATCATGCACAACCCCGATGACAAGCCAAGCAGTTGTTTCATACTTTTGTTGTTCTCAAACTTTTTTAATCTTCACGCAATACATGAGCGTGAGCATGGACATAGCACTATATGTGGAATAGAATGGTGGTTGTGGAGAAGACAAAAAAGGAGAAGATAGTCTCACATCAACTAGGCGTATCAACGGGCTATGGAGATGCCCATTAATAGATATCAATGTGAGTGAGTAGGGATTGCCATGCAATGGATGCACTAGAGCTATAAGTATATGAAAGCTCAACAAAAGGTACTAAGTGGGTGTGCATCCAACTCGCTTGCTCATGAAGACCTAGGGCATTTTGAGGAAGCCCATCATTGGAATATACAAGCCAACTTCTATGATGAAAAATTTCCACTAGTATATGAAAGTGATATCATAGGAGACTCTCTATCATGAAGATCATGGTGCTACTTTGAAGCACAAGTGTGGTAAAAGGATAGTAGCATTGGCCCTTCTCTCTTTTTCTCTCATTTTTTATTTATTTAGGCCTTTTCTCTTTTTTATGGCCTCTTTTTTTAGTCCGGAGTCTCATCCCGACTTGTGGGGTAATCATAGTCTCCATCATCCTTTCCTCACTTGAGACAATGCTCTAAAAATGATGATCATCACACTTTTATTTACTTACAACTCAACAATTACAACTCAATACTTAGAACAAAATATGACTCTATGTGAATGCCTCCGGCGGTGTACCGGGATATGCGATGAATCAAGAGTGACATGTATGAAAGAATTATGAACGGTGGCTTTGCCACAAATACAATGTCCACTACATGATCATGCAAAGCAATATGACAATGATGGAGCGTGTCATAGTAAACGGAACGGTGGAAAGTTGCATGGCAATATATCTCGGAATGGCTATGGAAAAGCCATGATAGGTAGGTATGGTGGCTGTTTTGAGGAAGCTATATGGTGGGTGTATGATACCGGCGAAAAGTGCACGGTATTAGAGAGGCTAGCAATGGTGGAAGGGTGAGAGTGCGTATAATCCATGGACTCAACATTAGTCATAAAGAACTCACATACTTATTGCAAAAATCTATTAGTTATCGGAACAAAGTATTAGGCGCATGCTACTAGGGGGATAGATTGGTAGGAAAAGATCATCGCTCGTCCCCTACCGCCACTCATAAGGAAGACAATCAATAAATAAATCATGCTCTGATTTCGTCACATAACGGTTCACCATACGTGCATGCTACGAGAATCACAAACTTCAACACAAGTATTCCTAAAATTCACAACTACTCAACTAGCATGACTCTAATATCACCATCTCCATATCTCAAAACAATTATCAAGTATCAAACTTCTCATAGTATTCTACACACTCATAAGAAAATTTTTTTCTAATCTTGAATGCCTATCATGATTAAAGCAAATTACCACGCTGTTTTGTAGGACTCTCAAAATAATCTAAGTGAAGCATGAGAGAACAATAGTTTCTATAAAACAAATCCACCACCGTGCTCTAAAAGATATAAGTGAAGCACTAGAACAAAAACTATATAGCTCAAAAGATATAAGTGAAGCACATAGAGTATTCTAACAATTTCTGAATTATGTGTGTCTCTCTCAAAAGGTGTGCACAGCAAGGATGATTGTGGCAAACTAACAAATAAAGACTCAAATAATACAAGACGCTCCAAGCAAAACACATATCATATGGTGAATAAAAATATAGCTCCAAGTAAAGTTACCGATAGACGAAGACGGAAGAGGGGATGCCTTCCGGGGCATCCCCAAGCTTAGGCTTTTGAGTGTCCTTGAATTTTACCTTGGGTTGCCATGGGAATCCCCAATCTTAGGCTCTTTCCACTCCTTGTTCCATAATCCATCAAAACTTAACCCAAAACTTGAAAACTTCACAACATAAAACTCAAAATAGAAAATCTCGTGAGCTCCGTTAGCGAAAGAAAACAAAACACCACTTCAAGGTACTGTAATGAACTCATTATTTATTTATATTGGTGTTAAACCTACTGTATTACAACTTCTCTATGGTTTATAAGCTATTTTACTAGCCATAGATTCATCAAAATAAGCAAACAACACACGAAAAACAGAATCTGTCAAAAACAGAACAGTCTGTAGTAATCTGTAGCTAACGCAAACTTATGGAACCCCAAAAATTATAAAATAAATTTATGGAAGTGATAAATTTATCTATTAATCATATTCAAAAATAATTAACTAAATGTCACCTTCCAAATAAAAATGGCAGCGATTCTCGTGAGCGCTAATGTTTCTGTTTTCTACAGCAAGATCAAAAAGACTTTCCCCAAGTCTTCCCAACGGTTCTACTTGGCACAAACACTAATTAAGCACAAAAAACACAACCAAAACATAGGCTAGATAAATTATTTATTACTAAATAGGAGCAAAAAGCAAGGAATAAAAATAAAATCGGGTTGCCTCCCAACAAGCGCTATTGTTTAATGCCCCTAGCTAGGCATAAAAGCGAAGATAGATCTAGGTATTGTCATCTTTGGTAGGTAATCCATAAATGGATATAATAATAGATTCATATGGTAATTTAATTTTCTTTCTAGGGAAGTGTTCCATGACTTTCCTTAACGGAAATTGGAATCTAATATTCTCTTCCTTCATATCAATAATTGCACCAATCACTCTAAGGAAAGGTCTACCCAGAATAATAGGACATGAAGGATTGCAATCTATATCAAGAACAATGAAATATACGGGCACATAGTTCTTATTTGCAACAATAAGAACATCATTAATTCTTCCCATAGGTTTCTTAATAGTGGAATCCGCAAGGTGCAAGTTTAAAGAGCAATCATCAAAATCACGGAAACCTAGCAAATCACACAAAGTTTTTGGAATCGTGGAAACACTAGCACCCAAATCACACAAAGCATAGCACTCATGATCTTTAATTTTATTTTTTATTGTAGGTTCCCACTCATCATAAAGTTTTCTAGGGATAGAAAATTCCAACTCAAGTTTTTCTTCATAAGATTGCATCAAAGCATCAACGATATGTTTAGTAAAAGCTTTATTTTGACTATAAGCATGAGGAGAATTTAGCACGGATTGCAACAAGGAAATGCAATCTATCAAAGAGTAATTATCATAATTAAATTCCTTGAAATCCAAAATAGTGGGTTCATTGATATTTAAAGTTTTAACCTCTTCAATCCCACTTTTAACAATTTTAGCATCAAGATCTAAAGACTCCGAATTTTTGGAATGCCTTCTAGGTAAAGGTAGCTCATCTTCAGCCCCATCATTATCAAGATTCATATTGCAAAACAAAGATTTAATAGGGGACACATCGATAACTTTTAGATCTTCATCTTTATTATCATGAAAACTAGAAGAACACGCTTTTATAAAGCAATCTTTCTTAGCACGCATCCTAGCGGTTCTTTCTTTGCACTCATCAATGGAAATTCTCATGGCTTTGAGAGACTCATTGATATCATGCTTAGGTGAAATAGATATACGTTTCAAAGAATCAACATCAAGAGAAAATCTATCAACGTTCCTAGCCAACTCATCAATCTTAAGCAATTTTTCTTCAATCAAAGCACTGAAACTCTTTTGCGAAGTAATAAATTCTTTAATATTAGATTAAAAATCAGAGGGAATCTTATTATAATTTCCATAAGAATTGTTGTAGGAATTACCATAATTATTAGAGGAATTACTAGGATACGGCCTAGGATTAAAGTTTCCTCTATACGCGTTGTTACCAAAATTATTCCTACCAACAAAATTCACATCCATAGATTCATTATTATTCTCAATCAAAGTAGACAAAGGCATATCATTGGTATGATAAGAAACACTTTTATTAGCAAATAATTTCATAAGTTCATCCATCTTTCCACTCAAAACATTAATTTTTCTATCGCATGCACTTTCTTATTAGTAGATCTTTCAGTGTGCCATTGAGAATAATTAACCATAATATTATCTAGGAGTTTAGTAGCTTCTCCTAAAGTGATTTCCATAAAAGTGCCTCCCACGGCCGAATCTAAAAGATTTCTAGAAGAAAAATTCAATCTGGCATAAAAAATTTTGTATAATCATCCACAAATTCAAACCATGTGTAGGGCAATTACGTATCATTAATTTCATCCTCTTCCAAGCTTGTGCAACATGTTCATGATCAAGTTGCTTAAAATTCATGATATCGTTTCTAAGAGAGATGACATTAGCGGGAGGAAAATACTTAGAGATAAAAGCATCTTTACACTTATTCCAAGAATCAATACTATTTTTAGGCAAAGATGAAAACCAAGCTTTAGCACAATCTCTAAGCGAAAAAGGAAATAACTTCAATTTAACAATATCATTGTCCACATCTTTCTTCTTCTGCATATCACACAAATCAACGAAGCTATTTAGATGGGTAGCGGCATCTTCACTAGGAAGGCCGGCGAATTGATCTTTCATGACAAGATTCAACAAAGCAGCATTAATTTCACAAGATTCAGTATCGGTAAGAGGAGCAATCAGAGTGCTAAGGAAATCATTGTTGTTGGTATTAGTAAAGTCACACAATTTGGTATTATCTTGAGCCATCATGACAGGCAAGCAATCCAACACACGAGAAAACAAGAAGCGTGCGAAAATGAGGCGAACGGAAAAGAGAGAGGGCGAATAAAACGGCAAGGGTGAAGTGGGAGAGAGGAAAACGAGAGGCAAATGGCAAATAATGTAATGCGGGAGATAAGGGTTTGTGATGGGTACTTGGTATGTTGACTTTTGCGTAGACTCCCCGGCAACGGCGCCAGAAGTCATTCTTGCTACCTCTTGAGCACTGTGTTGGTTTTCCCTTGAAGAGGAAAGGGTGATGCAGCAAAGTAGCGTAAGTATTTCCCTCGGTTTTTGAGAACCAAGGTATCAATCTAGTAGGAGGCCAAGCACGAGTCCCTCGCACCTACACAAACAAATAAAATCCTTGCAACCAACATAATAAAGGGGTTGTCAATCCCTTCACGGTCACTTACGAAAGTGAGATCTGATAGATATGATAAGATAATATTTTTGGTATTTTTATGATAAAGATGCAAAGTAAAGAAAGCAAAATAAACAGTGCCAGAAATAGCTTGTTGACGGGAGATTAATATGATGGAAAATAGACCCGGGGGCCATAGGTTTCACTGGTGGCTTCTCTCGAGAGCATAAGTATTACGGTGGGTAAACAAATTACTGTTGAGCAATTGACAGAATTGAGCATAGTTATGAGAATATCTAGGTATGATCATGTATATAGGAATCACGTCCGAGACAAGTAGACCGACTCTTGACTGCATCTACTAGTATTACTCCACACATCGACCGCTATCCAGCATGCATCTATACTATTAAGTTCAAAAGAATAGAGTAACGCTTTAAGTAAGATGAAATGATGTAGAGGGATAAACTCGTGCAATATGATATAAACCCCATCTTGTTATCCTCGATGGCAACAATACAATACGTGCCTTGCTGCCCCTAACTATCACTGGGAAAGGACACCGCAAGATTGAACCCAAAGCTAACCACTTCTCCCATTGCAAGAAAGATCAATCTAGTAGGCCAAACCAAACTGATAATTCGAAGAGACTTGCAAAGATAACCAATCATACATAAAAGAATTCAGAGAAGATTCAAATATTGTTCATAGATAAACTTGATCATAAACCCACAATTCATCGGTCTCAACAAACACACCTCAAAAGAAGATTACGTCGAATAGATCTCCACGAGAATCATGGAGAAATTTGTATTGAGATCCAAAGAGAGAGAAGAAGACATCTAGCTAATAACTATGGACCCGAAGGTCTGAGGTAAACTACTCACACATCATCGGAGAGGCTATGGTGTTGATGTAGAAGCCCTCCGTGATCGATGCCCCCTCCGACGGAGCTCCGGAAAAGGCCCCAAGATGGGATCTCACAGGTACAAAAGGTTGTGGTGGTGGAATTAGGTTTTTGGCTCCGTATCTGGTAGTTTGGGGGTACGTAGGTATATATAGGAGGGAGAAGTACGTCAGTGGAGCAACATGGGCCCCACGAGGATGGAGGGCGCGCCTGGGGGGGTAGGCGCGCCCCCCTACCTCGTGCCTTCCTGGTAGCTTTATGGAGTAGGGTCCAAGTCCTCTGGATCACGTTCGTTCCAAAAATCACGTTCCCGAAGGTTTCATTCCGTTTGGACTCCGTTTGATATTCTTTTTCTGTGAAACTCTGAAATAGGCAAAAAACAGCAATTCTGGGCTGGGCCTCCGGTTAATAGGTTAGTCCCAAAAATAATATAAAAGTGTATAATAAAGCCCAGTAACGTCCAAAACAAAATATAATATAGCATGGAACAATCAAAAATTATAGATACGTTGTAGACGTATCAAGGGATCAATTAGACAGTGTTCACGAGCAGTAGCGAGATGTGTGAGGTAAGATACACCGCTGGCGCTTTTAATTTTTCTTATTAATTTGTTTGTTTCACCCTCTTATTAATTTTTCTACGTGGAGAGAGGTAAGGTGACTAAGGCTGCATTATTTCTGTACTACCAACACTGCTTTAAATCCCAAAAGACCTTACCACCAGAGCCACATGACATGATTATAATTTAAATCCCAATGACTCCCACTCAAAAAAAAAACACGGCATGCTTGTCACACGAATGCGGGAATGTATAAAAGGTTCCTCCATCGGAACGCGACGAAATTTTACAGGGTTGTTGTACACTCAATTCCGCACAATTCTGACGAAGCAATCATCAAAGCCACGCTCGAGGAGGCGGTGGCAGCGGATACAAGTTTGATGTCCAAAAAAACAGCACGGTCGTCTGAGGGCAATGTTGACGTTGAGCCCCCGAGCTCCATCGATGATTCCTCCATGATCTTGATAGAGATTAGAGTTGATGATGAAGGCCCTCGTCTGAACATAATGATCTGAGATAGAGTGCAATCCTCGGTCGAGCCAAGGTTACTAGTTGAGCCGGCGACAAAGATGCCGACATCGACAATAAAACTCCGTTCTGACACGTAAATCGCGTCGGAGATGAACTGAATTCCCATCGCACCGTGGAGGCTACCAGTAGGCTCTCAATGAAAGCACCAATGTCGGTTCTATATCTGGTGTATCTCATAGTAGGGGTCCTAAGCTAGGCGTCTTGGAACGATGGTAACATGGACACAGAGTTTTACCCAGGTTCGGGCTCTCTCGAAGAGATAATACCCTACATCCTGCTTTTGATTGTATAGATATGGGTGTAGTACAGAGTACATGTATCTACCACGAGATGATAGTAATGAATATGAGATTGTCTATTGACTAGCCTGGCCTCGCTTTATATATGCACCGTAGGCCTAAGGTTTAGAGGAGTCCTCGTCTTGGGCGCCAAGTCTTTGTGGAATCCTCCTTGTATTCGGCATGGGCTGCCCGAAGTGGCCCAATAGTGAACCGCCATGGGGGTCCTTGGCCCGACCCATAGGTCGGGAGACGACGTGGTGAGTACCCCCTAGTCCAGGACACCGTCAATGGTCATGGTGCAATGCACCGGCGATGATGGCGCGGAGGAGGGGGTTGACGCCGGATCGTCGACTACCATGTTATCCATTGGGACGTCGTCATCCTCCGGCTGCCTGCCGGCCAGCCAGTCAGCAGTAATGGCTGCCATCTCCTTGTGCTTCGTCGTCCACCCGTCCTGAAGAGCACTGGACCATGAGGAAGCCATGGTGGACAGTAGTGGTCTGGATAGGAAAAGGGAATGGAGGCGGATGACTGCGGCTATGGCCGGTGCAGCAGTTTATATAGCAATGGTGGGCAGCGGAGGGACGGACGTGTGGCGGCGGAGGGACGGACATGCGTATCATTAATGTGGGCGTCAGACGGATGGACGGACGGCACTTGTGTCGTTTGAAGGCGGAGCAATCGCCTGCACCAGGAAGCGGGGCGGGCGACGCTGACCGTTTCGGGCGGAAAGCGCGCGCGGGCGAGGGAGGCGGTCTGGGTGGGCCAGGGCAGTCAGAGTCGTGCATGGTAGCGGGTCGGTCCAGCAGCCGGACATGCTGGCTTGCCAGTGAGCTCGCCGAGCTGAGCATCGACAATTAGACGATGGACGTAGCTTCCGACGCCACTGTCCAAGACGGTTCATGTCGTGTTCATCATAGAGCAAGTGCGACCGCACTTCGACGCCCTAATGGTGGAAGAGCTACCAGCGCAAGAGGACCTGTGCTGCAACATCCATCTCCTCAACGAGCACCGGTGAACAAGCGAATGAAAATGTCATCGCAGACATGTGCCCTATGATCCTGTCTTCCCGAATGAGCAGCGGGCGCTGTATCAGACCATCCGTAGGGCCCGCGAGGCCCTCTCCGTCGTTCTTCGAGTTGTTGCGCTCACCGTGGCACCGCCGTCTCGCGTTGTCAACATGGTCAACGGACATGAGGAATGAGGAGATTACTTTACTTAGAGAGGATGACAGTGGGGACCCACCAGGGCCCTGGCCGCACATACGCAAGTGCCTCCTTATTATATACAACTATAATTTTTTTTGCTTCCTCCTGGTTTCCTAACATCACGATCCCACACCATTGTCCATCTATGTAGTCAATAAACGAGAGAATTGCACAAGGAGAGGTCGACAGCTGGGACCAAGCAGCTCGAGCAGTATTTGTGTTTTTGAGGTGTGAGCACTGCAGAGTTTTTCTTGAGCGATGTTTTCGTTGTTCTTCAGAGGAGAGCGGGGTATTAACTGGGCGGGTTGTGGCCCGTTTAACCCAGGCCAAATATCCAGCCCAGATATTAATTTTTTTAAGCTGAAAATGGCTAGCCCAACTATACTTTTTTTTAGGAATATCCAGGTAAGGTCAGCTTGTTATTCTCCGCCCCGCTAGGCTGCAAATCTTTCCAAGGAGGGTTGCATTAGGCTTAACAAGAAAATGGTCTTTAAGAAATAATAAATGAGATGTAATTATAAACCTGGGCAGTAACTATAGAAAAATGCACCAAACACGTAATTAGTTTATAATTTTTTTTGGATTTTTAAAATTTTAATTTCATTAATTGTTGCGCGCGCAATGGTTGGATTTTTACATAATACAAATTTATATTGAAATTGTATTTAATTTAACTAAAAATTTCAGGATAAAAATATTTCGGATCCCATCAAAATGTGGGATATTTTATTATGAACGGTTGATTGAAATCATTAATCATTGTCCTAGCTAGAAAATGGGCTATACTTTTAACAAACTGTAAATGGGCTGTAGTAAATTCCATTAGAATTCAAAAATGGGTTGTACATTCTTACAAATCACAAATGGACTATAAGTTCTCTGCCACACACTTGTGGGCCTACTAAGTTGACGCGCCCCCTCAAGAAAAAAGTAAGTTGACGCGTATGCAAGACTTTGTCAACTTATAGTCAACACACGGTTCTAGTAGCAGTGGCCGTTGGATGTCCATCCAACGGATGTCGTGCTTCTTCTTCAATCTCGGATATTCTAGCTTCAGCCGCCCAAAAAATGATTCGTACCCCTGACATCTGGGGCGCACTGTTTTGGAGGCTGACCTGTGGTCCTACTAAGTTGATGCGTACCAAGGGCTTTGTCAACTTTAGTCAATATAAACGATTCTAGTTGCAGAGACCGTACGATGGCCATCCAACGATCATAGTGCTTCTTCAACCTCTGGTCTTCTTGCTCCGGCCGCCCAAACCAACGCCGGTGGGACTGCCTGCTCCCGCCTCTCGTGGCCGGTTGTGCTGCCGCACAGGCTGCACCGCCCCACACTACTCCATTGCTGGCCAGGCCATTCCTCAACTCACCCACACCTCCTGTTATTTTCTGGCAACGGCAGCCAGGCCAGTAAACCCTCGTACTCCCCATCACGTGGGCAAACACTGTCGAGTCTTCCCCGGCTCCATGTCGTTCCCTACTTAGGCCTCGTCGTCGTCCACCGCCCTGGTGCTATCGGCGCGTCGTGGTCAACATGGTCAACGAACGACATCCATCGGACGTGGACTGTATGTGGAGAGGCTGACAGCTGGGTCCACGGCCGCACACAAGGAAATGCCTCCTTATTACGCGCAAAATAATGATTCCTCCACCTGACAGCAGGGACCCATGGACGGGACACCGTATTTCATGAAAAAATGTTCCCCCCTGACTTCTCGGACCCACCAGCTACATCTTCGCACGGAAGGAAGTGTCTGACAGTCAGGACCCACCTGGTCGAAGCATAAGTAGCATTGTCATTCTGGTCGCGAACATGTACGTACATATTGGTCGATGTAGAGACACGCACGTGTCGTAGTAGAGGCGCGCACGTAGCATGTACACGTACGTACAGCGGCCAGGGTGCAAGAAAGTAAATACGGCCACGTACGTACATATGGGCAGGGTCTCGAACGCCTACTCATGCATACGTACGACCAGGGCTCATGTACATGGCTGGGTCGGAATGGA
The DNA here is from genome assembly GCF_003073215.2 of Triticum urartu. Classification (NCBI taxonomy): domain Eukaryota; kingdom Viridiplantae; phylum Streptophyta; class Magnoliopsida; order Poales; family Poaceae; genus Triticum; species Triticum urartu. Next base: position 37,645,722 of record NC_053025.1, read on the forward strand.
GAAACTGCATCGTCATCGTGTTCATGGGGGGGCAACGGAATGCGCCTTGTTCATCGGGAGGCAACAGAACACGTGTTGTTCATCAGGAGCCAACTGGCTTGGACGGAACATCCGATGGAAACGAGGCCTGGCGTACCGCAGAACGGAGGAAACGGCCTTGTGTTCGACCGACCACGGTCGAAACGGGATCATGTTCATCGGGAGGGGTCTGGCGTACCGCAAAACGGAGGAAACAGACTTCTCTTGGACCTTCTACGGTCGAAACGGGGTCCTGTTGATCGGGAGGGGTGTGGCGTACCGCAAAACGAAGGAAACGGACTTGTGTTGGAGCGCTACGGTCGAAACGGGGTCCTGTTCATCGGGAGGGGTGTGGCGTACCACAAAACAGGACTCCACGGGATACTGTTCATCTCCACCATCGACCTCCTCCACGGGCTACTGTTCATCCACCGTCGACTTCCTCCAGCCTACACCTGCGACTATTCATCCACGAGCTCCTGTTCATCCAGCCTCCACCGCACTCTCCTCCACCGACTACTGTTCAACCAGCCCTCTACACGGGGTCCTGTTCAACCACCCCTCCACGGGCTACTGTTCATCCAGCCCTCCACCGGCTACTGTTCAACCAGCCCTCCACGGGGTCATCCTGTTCATCCAGCCCTCCACGGGGTCCTGTTCATCCACCCCCAACCGGCTCGATCGGGGTCCTGTTCATCCAGTGGCAACAACCTCTACTTCCACGGGGTCCTTTTCATCCAACCCCCCACCGGGAACTGTTCATCCAAGCCCCCCAACAACGCTCCATTATTCATCAAGAGGCAGCATCGATCGACTTCAGTTAGCAGCAGTAGCGAAGGAATCACTCTGGTTCGGTTAACAACAAGGGATCGATCGCTCAGGTTCAGTAACGCGTGGCCTGGAGTGCAATCGCTCGGGTTCAGTTAGAGCCCAACACCTTGCTCGGGTTTAGTGAGAGCGGAACGCCTCGCACACACGCGCGTAAGTATGAGAGAAACGCGCATCGCTCGGCCCCCGACCACCCACCGTAACCGGGAACTCCCCTGATATTTTCCTTGCCCTCGCTTCTACCACGGTTTTTTCCGTCATGCACGGCCCAAAGAATTTCATGCAGCTGCGTCTCCGGCCCGCCCAGGACGAAAAGCCCATTTTCTGTCATGATTCTTTGTCATAGAAATAGGAGCCACCACATCTACGATGATACCGGGTTTTGTCACAATTATTGTCATAGAAGTGTCATAAGCATGATAGGAAAAAATTCGTTCGGCCCAAAATGTCATGGATGTGTCTTTTTTTGTAGTGGGCCCAGGCGTGCCCAGGTGGGTTGTGCCCACCTCGGTGGCCTCCCGCACCCCCTCTTCGCCCTATAAATTCCCAAATATTCCAAAAACCCTGGGGGTAACCCTAGATGAGAAGTTCCGCCACTGCAAGCCTCTACGGCCACTAAAAACCAATATAGACCCCATTCCGGCACTCCGCCGGAGTGGGAAATCATCACCGGTGGCCATCTTCATCATCCCGGCGGCCACCATGATGAGGAGGGGGTAGTCCACCCTCGGGGCTGAGGGTTTGTACCAGTAGCTATGTGTTTAATCTCTCTCTCTCTCTCCGGTGTTCTTGAGATGTCACGATCTTGATGTATCGTGGGCTTTGTTAATATAGTCGGATCATATGGTGTTCCTCTCTATCTTGTTGTGATGAATTGAGTTTTCCCTTTGAGATTTCGTTTTATGAATTGAATACTTTTATGGATTTGAGAGCACTTGATATATGTCTTGCATATGAATACTCGTGGTGACAATGGGGTATTGTATTGATTCACTTGATATATGTTTTGGCACTCAACTCGCGGATCCCCGAGGTGACATCGGGGTAATCTACACATAGGGTTTGATGCACGTTCTTGTCTTTGTTTCTCCGGTAGAAATCTTGGGGCACTCTTTGGGGTTCTTTGTGTCAGATTGAGTGTTATGAATCTGAAATTATTTGGTGTTATTTTAGTATGAACTCTTGGATAGATCGATCGGAAAGAATAGCTTCGAGGTGGTTTTTGTTGGGGAACGTAGTAATTTCAAAAAAAATCCTACGCACACGCAAGATCATGGTGATGCATAGCAACGAGAGGGGGAGAGTGTGATCTACGTACCCTTGTAGATCGACAACGGAAGCGTTAACTTTGGTTGATGTAGTCGTACGTCTTCACGGCCCGACCGATCAAGCACCGAAACTATGGCACCTCCGAGTTTTAGCACACGTTCAGCTCGATGACGATCCCCGGACTCTGATCCAGCAAAGTGTCGGGGAAGAGTTCCGTCAACACGACGGCGTGGTGACGATCTTGATGTACTACCATCGCAGGGCTTCGCCTAAGCACCGCTACAATATTATCGAGGACTATGGTGGAAGGGGGCACCGCACACGGCTAAGAATATGATCACGTGGATCAACTTGTGTGTCAAGGGGTGCCCCCTGCCCCCGTATATAAAGGATCAAGGGGAGGAGGCCGGCCGGCCCTCTATGGCGCGCCAAGGAGGAGTCCTCCTCCTAGTAGGAGTAGGACTCCTACTAGGAGGGGGAAAGAAGTGGGGAGGGAGAGGGAAAGGGGGGCGCCGCCCCCCCTCTCCTAGTCCAATTCGGACCAGGGGGGAGGAGGCGCGCGGCTCACCTTTGGCTGCCCCTCTCTCTCTCCACTAAGGCCCATATGGCCCATTACTTCTCCCGGGGGGGTTCCGGTAACCCTCCGGTTCTCCGGTTTTCTCCGAAATCACCCGGAACACTTCCGGTGTCCGAATATAGCCGTCCAATATATCAATATTTATGTCTCGACCATTTCGAGACTCCTCGTCATGTCCGTGATCACATCCGGGACTCCGAACTAACTTCGGTACATCAAAACTCATAAACTCATAATATAACTGTCATCGAAACCTTAAGCGTGCGGACCCTACGGGTTCGAGAACAATGTAGACATGACCGAGACACGTCTCCGGTCAATAACCAATAGCGGAACCTGGATGCTCATATTGGCTCCTACATATTCTACGAAGATCTTTATCGGTCAGACCGCATAACAACATACGTTGTTCCCTTTGTCATCGGTATGTTACTTGCCCGAGATTCGATCGTCGGTATCCCAATACCTAGTTCAATCTCGTTACCGGCAAGTCTCTTTACTTGTTCCGTAATACATCATCTCGCAACTAACTCATTAGTTGCAATGCTTGCAAGGCTTATGTGATGTGCATTACCGAGAGGGCCCAGAGATACCTCTCCGACAATCGGAGTGACAAATCCTAATCTCGAAATACGCCAACCCGACATGTACCTTTGGAGACACCTGTAGAGCACCTCTATAATCACCCATTTACGTTGTGACGTTTGGTAGCACATAAAGTGTTCCTCCGGCAAACGGGAGTTGCATAATCTCATAGTCATAGGAACATGTATAAGTAATGAAGAAAGCAATAGCAACATACTAAACGATCGGGTGCTAAGCTACTGGAATGGGTCATGTCAATCAGATCATTCACCTAATGATGTGATCCCGTTAATCAAATAACAACTCCTCGTTCATGGTTAGGAAACATAACCATCTTTGATTAACGAGCTAGTCAAGTAGAGGCATACTAGTGACACTCTGTTTGTCTATGTATTCACACATGTATTATGTTTCCGGTTAATACAATTCTAGCATGAATAATAAACATTTATCATGATATAAGGAAATAAATAATAACTTTATTATTGCCTCTAGGGCATATTTCCTTCAGTTTCGTACCCTATAAATGATTTCTTCTTATGTTCTCCGCTAGATAGGAACTTTGGAGTGATTCTTCGTTGCACTTCGAGGGATGGTTATATGATCCAATTATATTAGCATTGTTGAGAGATTGCACTAGCGAAAGTACAGACCCTAGGCCTCATTTTCAAGCATTGCAATACCGTTTGTGCTCCGTTTTATCAATTGCTACCTTACTATTTTTTATTATTCTTATGACAAAAATCAATATCTACTGTCATTACTACGCTTTTATTACCATCTCTTCGCCGAACTAGTGCATCTATACAAATTACCATTGTATTCGGTGTGTTGGGGACACAAGAGGATTTTTGTTATTTGGTTGCAGGGTTGTTTGACAGAGACCATCTTCATCCTACGCCTCCCATGGATTGATAAACCTTAGGTCATCCACTTGAGGGAAAATTGCTACTATCCTACAAAACTCTACGCTTCTAGGACCAACACGAGTCTACAAGAACAAGTTGTGTAGTAGACATCATATATAAGATAGAAACTTGATAACCCAATTGACTTGGCTTGAGACAATATGAATGATGAAGATCTCTTAATTCTTCATGATGTAGCCAAGTCTCCAATGCCCTCCAGCAACACCTATTGATCACGTTTGAGCTAGTTGGCCCCCAACCAAGTTGGGTCCTAAGAGGTTAGTCACAATAGGCTTGGCTACCCAAATGGTTCTTTTCTTGACACCACTTTGGGTACCAACAAATTTTGCAAACACATTGCCAACCTTATCCTTCCCAAGGGAATACACATCATCAATTATAATAGGGTTGGATAAGGTACCATTCGTGCATGAAGAAGTGACCTGACCTTTCTCACGACATAGGTAGCAACGTCTACTCTTCACTTTCTTCTCACTTGATTTATCAACTTGAGAAGCATTAGCTTGAGTCTTCTTGGGAAAAGTCATTTCTTCAACTTGAGGTTGAGCATGAGAGTGAACTTGTGGCCGCTTCCCTTGTTGCTTGTCACTAATGGGCTTCTTCATCAATGGGCAAGATCTAACATGATGCCCTTCAACTTTGCACTTGAAGCAAACAATCTTGGCTGAAATCTTGACTTGTTCTTGGCCCTTCTTCTTGTTCATCTTGGACTTGTTCTTGGCCCTTCTTCTTGTTCATCTTAGACTTCTTCTTATTGGAGTTGAATCCAAGTCCAACTTTGTCATTGGGGGATTTTTGCACACTCAAGATATTGTTGAGTGTGGATTTCCCTTCATGACTCTTTTCCAAGTCTTTCTTCAAAGAAGTGAATTGGGCCTTGAGCTCTTTGATTTCCTCTACATGGTTAGTATCAACACAAGTACTAGAGGAAGTATAAGCTTCATCATTAGAGCAACAAGGCAAGGAAAGCAATTCATCACAAGATGTACCAACATTGTGAGTAGATGAATTACAAGGACTAGCACATGGCAATATAGCATTTTGACTAGAAGTAGTGCTAGTATCCACATGAGGCTCACTAGATGTTACCTTAGCAATCATGGCCTCATGAGCTATCTTTAGCACATTATGGGATACTAGAATATCATCATGAGAGCTTGAGAGATTTTCATGACTTTCTTCCAATTTCCCATAATTGCTAGATAGAAACTCAAGTTGAGCCCGTAGCTCAACATTCTCCTTTAAAATGGATGCTTCACAAGTAATAGAGTTAGTAGCACAAGCATCATCAATAATAGAAATAGGAGAAGGCAACTTGGCAAGCTCTTTTGAATATGAAGCTTTAAGTTGTGCATGAGACTCGGTGAGTTTGACGAGCTCACTCTTAATGACCCTTGAGCCATTTTCGAGGTGCCCAAAGTCCTCAAGGAGTTTAGCATGCGCAACTTCAAGCTTCTTATTTTTAGTTTCAAAATCATTGGCCACCTCAAGAGCTCTGTCATGAGATTACTTCACTCTAGATAGTTCTAGAGCTAAAGTCTCCTCAAGAGATTCCTTGGTGGTTTGTTCAAGTTCAAGAGCTTGAGAGAGATCCGCAATCTCATTAGCGTAATCACGCTCATGACCTTCCATTTTTTCAATGGTGACCTGATGCTCCTCAATATGAGATTCCAGCTCCTCAATATGATTCTTGCCCTCAATGGCAATGGATATGATTTCCATGAAGTTGGAACGAGCAATTTTATTTTTATGAAGAGCTTTAAAATCATTTCCCCCTTAATTTTTAAGTAGGCAACATTATCATTCTCTTCATCATTATCCTCATCACCATTAGCACTAACATCATCATCAAGAGACATATTGGTTTTCAAAGTAGGAGATACCTTTGAAGCCTTAGCCATAAGGCATAAAGCAATAGATGATGATGTAGGATCCCTTGAAGCACCATTTAAGACTACATCTTGTTCCATGGAGTGTCGAGTTTCCTCTACATTGTTAGCACAACAACTCGAGGAAATAGATACATGTTTATCATGCCAACAAGAGATAGCAAGCATATCATCATGAGATTTGAGCAAGCAATTTCTACATGATATGCAAGGACTATCAACACAAGCATGTGAAACATGTAAGGTGCTCGAAGTGTTAAAGTCCAAAGAAAGACCATTGCAATAAGATAATGATGAAGGATCACCAAGAACAAGAACACTATCATCATTGCAATGACCAACACTACTCACTATAGCATTACCTTGTGGTAATCCATATGTAGGTGAAGTAGAAGAAGTTGAGAAGGCAACACGGCCGGAGGTGGAGGGAGAACAATCATCCCCACAAATCTTGGATACACCATATTTATCTTGAAGCTTTGTCCACAACTCATGAGCATCCCGGAATGGCATGATTTGAAATATAACTACATTGCTCAAAGCATCGAAAAGCACATTAGAAGCTTGAGCATTGAGATAAGAGTTTTTCTCATCCTCTAAAGATAATCTTTGGGGATCCTTTGGAGGAGAAAAACCCATATCTGCAATTCGCTCTAAATTTGGGTCCATGACTATGAAGAGATTAAGCATGTGAATTACCCAAACATCAAAATTTGTGCCATCAAAACTAAGAGTGTCAGAGAATCCTAATCCCCTAGTCGACATCTTTACTCTCTAGGAGGTAAATCCTAATAAAGAGAGACGAGGCTCTGATACCAATTGCGAGATCGTGGATGTCGCCTAGAGGGGGTGAATAGGCGCTTTAAAATAATTATGGTTTAGGCTTGAACAAAAGCGGAATAAACCTAGCGGTTAAATTGTCAAGCAAAAAACCTACAACAACTAGGCTCACCTATGTGCACCAACAACTTATGATAAGCAAGATAAACTACTAGGTGATAGCAACATATATGACAAGAAACAATATGGCTATCACAAAGTAAAGTGCATAAGTAAAGGGCTTGGGTAAGAGATAACCGAGGCACGCGGAGACGATGATGTATCCCGAAGTTCACACCCTTGCGGATGCTAATCTTCGTTTGGAGCGGTGTGGAGGCACAATGCTCCCCAAGAAGCCACTAGGGCCACAACAATCTCCTCACGCCCTCGCACAATGCAAGATGTCGTGATTCCACTAAGGGACCTTTGAGGGCGGTCATCGAACCCGTACAAATGGCAACCCTTGGGGCGGTCACCGAACCCGTACACTTTGGAAACCCTTGGGGGCGGTCACCAGAACCCGTCAAATTGCTCGGGGTGATCTCCACAGCCTAATTGGAGACCCCGATGCTTGCCCGGAGCTTCACACCACAATAATTGAGCTCCGAACACCACCAACTGTCTATGGCGCCCAAGCACCCAAGAGGAACAAGCTCAAGGGTACCAAGCACCCAAGAATAATAAGCTTCTCAACTTGTAACTTCCACGTATCACCGTGGAGAACTCAAACCGATGCACCAAATGCAATGGCAAGGTCACACGGAGTGCCCAAGTCCTTCTCTCCTAAATCCCACCAAAGCAACAAATGCTAGGGAGGAAAATGAGAAGAAGAATAAGAAGGAGAACACCAAGAACTCCAAGATCTAGATCCAAGGGGTCCCCCCCATAGAGGAGAAAGTGATTGGTGGAAATGTGGATCTAGATCTTCTCTCTCCCCCCCCCCCAAAAAAAACTAGCAAGAATCCATGGGTGGACTGAGAGATAGCAAGCTCGAAGAAAGGTGAACAATGGGGGAAGAACACGAGCTCAAAGGATAAGGTTCATTAGGGAAGAAGACCCCCCTTTTATAGGTGGGGAAAAATCCAACTGTTATGCTCACAGCCCGCACGAAGCGGTACTACCACTAGCAGGACGGTGGAAGCCCTTCGAAAAACAACAGCGAGGAGGCAAAAGGCCAGTAGAACCGCCGGAGTGGTACTACCGCTCATCCTCACGGTACTACCACTAGGGGTAGCGGTACTACGGCCAAGGGTAGCGGTACTACTGCTTGCGAGCGGTACCAAAAAAATACATCCGTGCCTACCACTTCTGGACTTAATACGAGATTTTGGTCCGGAGCAGAAGTAGCCACGGTAGTAGCCGCGATAGTACTGCTCTGGAGCGGTAGTAAAAAATTACATCCCCTCCAAGCGGTAGTAGCCGCGGCAGTACCTCTGCAGCCTTTTAAGGACACCAAAACTGCCACAACTTCTGCAAACGGACTCCGAATTCAACAAAACCAAGTTTGTTGGAAATATAACGACATGGACTAACACAATCTTGATAGAAATAACAATAATAAGCAAATGATAAAAGGCCCATAAGAAAATGGTGAGAACCCTTCCTCGAATAAGACTGGTAAAACCTCCAACACCAAAAACGTAATGGAAGAAGCATATGAAATCCGTTTTCGATGTACTAGAGCTTGTCACGAAGATAACCACAAGCTCTAAAACCTCAAAAAGAGAAAATACAAATAAGAATCAAGAAGTATGATGCAAGGATGCAATGGTTTGAGCTCTCGACGATCGATATGATCAAGTTACTCACTTGAGAGCCCCCCTTGATAGTACGGCTATCGATCCTATAACCCGGTCTCCAAACTATCATCATGAGACTGGCAAAATAGAAAACCTATCAAGGGAAAACCTTTGCCTTGCACGAAGTCCACTTGAGCTAGATGATGAGGATCTTGACTCCCTCAAGTTGGACCACCTTTCTTGATTGCCTTCTCTCGATGAAGACTAGTTGATTGCTCCCCCATACTCCATTATGTGTGAGCCACTCCTTGGCACATCTTCACAAGTCCATTGACACCACAATGGATGGCGAGCTTCAAGGATGGTCTCTTCATGATGCTCCACTTGAACTCGCACCGCAATCTTGATGACGATCACCACTTGATGTCATCCTCCATGGGTTGTTTGAGATCTTCCTCTTGATGCAAACCCATGGAAACAAACCGAACCCCACACAGAACTCACACATAGATCATGGGTTAGTACACAAAGCGTAATGGACAATGCTTACCATACCATGGTATCACTTGATCCCTCTCGGTACATCTTCTATGCTTTGTGAGTTGATCAACTTGATTTACTCTTGACTCAGTCTTGATTAACCTTGAACCTTTCCAACACTCTTCATTTGGATGATGCCTTGAAGGTAAGCATTAATGATCACACAATCTTCTTCTTCAAGACATGCTTGCAATAAGCTCAACTCTCACATGACCAATCTTTGGATAATTCCTTAATATCACCTTGGTCAACACATAAACTCCTTGAAACCAACACATGGACTTCAAGAAATGCCTATGGACAAATCCTTCAAATATAACTCAATGCAACCATTAGTCTATAGAGAATGTCATCAATTACCAAAACCACACATGGGGGCACCGCATGTCCTTTCAGATGCCACTGTTGGGAAACTTAGCATGCAATTTAAAAAAATCATACGCTCACGCAAGATCTATCTAGGAGATGCATAGCAACGAGAGGGGGAGAGTAGACCGAAAACGGAAGCGTTTGACAACGCGGTTGATGTAGTCGAACTTCTTCTCGTTTCGACCGATCAAGCACCGAATGTACGGCACCTCCGAGTTCTACACACGTTCAGCTCGATGACGTCCCTCGGACTCTTGATCCAGCAAAGTGTCGAGGAAGAGTTCCGTCAGCACGACGGCGTGGTGACGATGATGGTGAAGTGATCCACGCAAGGCTTCGCCTAAGCACTACGAAGATATGACCGGAGGCGTAAACTGTGGAGGGGGCGCCGCACACGGCTAACAATTGTTGGTGTGTCTTCTAGCGGTGCCCCCCTCCACATATATATAGGTTGGAGAGGAGGAGAGGCAACCAGGGGTGCCCCAAGTAGGAGGAATCCTACTTGGGGTCCTTCCCAATTCGCCCCCCTTCCTTATTAACCAGAGGGGAAAGGAGAGAGGGGGGAGGGAAGGAAGGGGGAGGCCGAATCCTCCCCTTTCCTTCTCCCTTCCCCTCTTTCCTTCTCCTCCTATTTCGGCCCATATGGGGGCGCACCAGACCCTTGTGGGCCGGCCTGTCCCTCTCTTGACCCATAAGACCCATATCTTTGCCGGGGGTGCCCGGAACCCCTTTCCGGTGACCCGATACGTACCCGGTACCCCCGGAACACTTCCGATGTCCGAATACTATCGTCCTATATATAAATATTTACCTCTCGACCATTTCGAGACTCCTCGCCATGTCCGTGATCTCATCCAGGACTCCGAACAATATTCAATCACCAAAACACATAACTCATATAATACAAAATCGTCACCCAATCAGACCCCGTACTCAGTCCATATGTCCAGACTATTCGGCATCCCTCCAAACTAGCCCATAGGGTGGATTTGGGTTGCCCAGATGCGTCCATGAAGTAGCATCCAACACACCAGACCCACGCCAAATCCCCCAAAATCGACCACCACCCTCGCCATACATGCCCTCTTCCTCTTTGTTCTGTCATGTTTGTGTCGCCTCCCGCTCCCCCTCGCCAGCTCTGCCGATGTCCACATATGTTCCCAACCCACTGTGTCATCACCACCGTCCCCCGTCCGCCCAAGACGTCCTTGCCGCTCCGGACATGGTTACCGCCCCGATACATCCTACTCCGCCCGCCATACACCTCGTTTGCCATGTGTTTAAAGAAATGTCGAAGATATTTTTAGGTTCTTTTTCACATTTGTATGCAAATGATGGATTCATCAGACGGTGAGTTTGCTTACCTAGAGCTTGACGAGTTCATTTTCAAGGAGTTAATTGATTCATAGGATTTGAATATCAATTATGACCTTGATGGAGATGCGGTGGTGATGATTACCATCCTTGAAGAAATGGAGAAAGGAGAGGATCATGGTCTCAACTTGAAGGGTTCGATGCCTGGCAGATAGTTTGTTCCCAGGATATGCTAAAGGGCCAACGGGATCTCTACGCCGACTACTTTAAACCCAACTCGCTATTCCATAAGGTGTTTTTTCAGCGTCACTTCCGGATGAGCAGTCATTTGTTCTTGCACATAGTGGAGGGTGTGCGGGCATATGATCCTTATTTCACACTGAGGAAGGATTGTTGCGGCCAACTATCGTTCTCTCCTATTTAGAATGCACAATTGTTTCCGACGATGCTTGCATTTGGTTTAGCCGGAGATGCCATTGATGAGGTCGTCCGGAGGCAATGATGAAATTTACCTATATCGTGGTATAGATGTTTGGAGCAGAGTACATGAGAGAAGAAAATGCTGATGACAGGGTAATGCTATTGGCAATTGGATAGAGAAACTATGTTATTTTTTTCTAATTTGAACTATTACTGTTGTATTGTTGTGTGTTATATTCATTGTTCTATGTTTTTTGTTTCATTCATTCATCCGCGGTCATGTGTTTACATGAAAATTAAGTTTTGTAAATGGCAGTTGTGATTGGCTGAACGAACAAATGGGGGTTCGCCATCTTCTGTTTGTGGCCACGTCCACAAACATATAATAGAAAGCTAGAGTTTCTGCCTCTCGCCGGCGCCGCCGCAGGTCCGCCTCGTCTCCGGTGGCCCTAGGGCCATGGGGCGCGGTGGATCCTGCCAAGGGCCGGCGTGAGGGCTTCGTTTTCAGTCGTTTTTTCCTGTCTTGTTAGGGTTTGTGTCATGCTCAGGAAGGCGAGACGGCGGCGGCTCCCTGAAGATGGAATAAAGGTCTCCCCGCCTAGCCTCCGTTTCGACGGTGCATCTAGCATCGTTGGTGGGCGTGTAGAGGTGTGTCTCCGGCGGATCTATCTTTGGTGGATTTGCTCGGATCTCGTCGTTGTTCGTCTACGTTCGTGTGTCTTCGGGTTGAATCCTTCCAACCTACGTTATTCTTCATCGGCGGCGGTTGCTATTCTGGTGCGCTGGTCGTATGGGGCCTTAGCACGACAACTTCCCGACTGTCTATTACAACAAGTTGTGCCCGGCTCCGGTGATGGAGAGGTGATGACGGCGGCGCGCCTTCGGCTTGCTTCAGTGCTTGTAGTCGTCGCTAGGTGGTCTACGGATCTGGATGTAATTTTTATTTTTGGTGTTTGTTATACTGCCATGATTGAAGATGAATAGATTGGAAGTTTTTTGTAAAAAAAAATAGGCAAGTGAGATGCACGCCATCTTTTTCCGACAAGGACATATTTATACCCTTTTTTGTGATAATACGAAAGTTTTTGTAAGAAAAATAAAACCTAGGCTTCATCTCGTTTTGTTCCAGTCGAGGGCGACGTGATGCACAACGTTGACAACTGATCGCACAAGACGCAACCTAGTTAAGATGGCGATGCGTGCACAACGGTCCGTGACACGACGGGACGATCGATGTCCTGTGAGCACGTACGCACGGAGTCGACCCCTTGGATGCCCATCCAATCGAACAGAATTCCCGTGGATCCTCTCCGTATCCGCAATGATTTTGCACTTACGCCTCGTGTGTTCAGTGTTCCTGGCATCGGACCGTGACCCAAATCCACACGAGGAAGGCTTAATTTGGACGAGCACGCACACCAGTCCACGGCCCGAACAGTAAATAGTGGAGCACTATTACTACGAAGCCACGAACGGTGCCTGATATCCCAAAGGAACACCAACCAAAAGCCTCCACGCCTCCTTGTTCACGTGCCACGGCAAAGGGTGAGATCGCTCACGGGCTCGCGCAGAGCTCCTAGATAAAATGCGTCCACGACGGCCGTCAGGCTGAAACCAGCACACCTCCTCGTGCCTCCGTCGCCCTGAGGATCGATCCAAGAGCCGGAGAAGCAGACGAGCAGCGATGAGCCGCCGCACCAGGCGCGGCGACCGGCAGCAGCAGCAGCCGCTGGCTCGTTCCACGACCGTGTCCAACAATCCCATCTTCTTCGTGCACGACGGCCTAGACGATGTGCCCGGTGAGTTCGCCAAGCCGCTCCCGCTGCCCCCGAGCAGGGCGCACCTGCAGCCTGCAGGCTCGCGGCGGGCAGCCAGTTCCACTTGCACGTTCATGGCGAGCCGGCACGGGAGCGGCTGGGTCCTGAGGAGGGTGCACCACCACGACCCGTTCCTCGCCGCCTATGTGGCCTGCACCAAGAGCGGCGGCAAGGTCGACGCCGCCGCTGCTCCGCCGAAGAGGGAGCAAAAGAAGAATAAGAACAGAGGCGATGCCGCTGTGCAGGGGTGCGGCATTTGGAGCGGTTGGACGGCGGCGGGAGCGAAGTACGCCGGAGCGATGTCGTGTAAGTACGGCTGCGACGTTGCAACCGCGCAGGGCGACGATCCTGCCGCGTCCCCGACGCCCAGACTGCACCTGTCGAGGCAACTGGTGGTGATCCCGGCCAGGAAGAGGGCCCTGCAGCCACGGGGGCGGCCGCAGGGCTGAGCGAGGGTGCTGTCCTTGTGTTTGTTTCTGGTGCTGTGGTGCACCCCATGTATACATAGCCAATGTAACGATACTACTCTACTGCAGTGTGTAAAATTGTGCAGAAACATATATGTAAACTTGTATGTGTATATTGTGCTGTGATCCATCATATAGACGAAACATGAAATCAACCGAGTTTTGCTACATCCACGGAGGGTTCACGGGGAATTTACGGGTTTTTTGAATTCAACCCAGAGTACACGAAGCGTTTTTCTCCTCCCTTTCTCTCCATTCTGCCTCCTTCCATGCGAGATCATGGGTCCCCTCTCTCTCTCCGTCCATCGCATCAGCAATACGAGGGATTGGGACAGTTTCGGACCGGTAATGGCACGGTCATGCTTTTAACTTAGGTTCTGGTATTCAGTCGTCCGTGGTGAGGCAATGGTACCATCATCAACATGGAAGTCCTCCCCATCTCGTCCTTGTTGCCATGGTGCTTCTTGGCATTATTGGGAGACGTGGGGTGATGCCCTCATATTTGGTTCTTCAGGTTGTGTTTTTTCTTCTACAGATTTATCTTGGTGGAGCTGTCTTGCGGAGCGGATGATGCAGTTGTGTGTCTTGGTCATCCGGCTCCAATTCTGACTAATGAATGTTTGGCAATTCCGGCCTCGTTGGCGAACGTGTGAGAGTTGTGTTTCCAGACTCCGTTTGGTTGGCCTGCGACGTCATACATGCCCTCTCCGAGGCGTCGATTTGTTATGCGGACCGACGGCGGCGGTATCTTCTGGTCTACATTGACGACTTATCCAGCCACTGCTTCTGCAAGCTCATGCCTTAACAAGTTTGCCTTGCCGAGATTGAGTCCCAAAGGCGGCAACGAGATTCACCAATAGCGCGGCATCAATGGATGCAGAGGGAAGAAGACTTCGGTATCCCAATTATTTGGATGTGTTTTTTTATTTTTGTAAGAGCATTTATAAGGGCCTATGCTACTTAATATATGATATTTGATCTTTTCGCAAAAAATATACAGACGAAACATGGCCAGCTCACCATGATTGATAATTGTAACTCATGTTCAAGATCTTACTTTCGCAAGCGAGCTTATGTGTAAAATTGCATCGTCCGAGAGTCATTCAATTGTGGTAGCAGTCACATGGTGACCAGTGAGGGCATCAGAAAAATATTATTTGAGCACCCGCCTCGTCCATAGGATGACACGACTGGTTTCGAGCTGATTACTTGATGGTGAAGTCTTCGAACCTATCATCAAGATGGCAAACTGAAACACCATTTCATGTATGGGGTTGAAAATTCAGGATCTAGACTTGCATTGTCACCTTATTGAATGTTTCGTCTTTGTCTTTGTACCGATGTACTCGTCTTGATTGGTTTGACCTGTCATTTAAGGTGAAAATCTTCGTGTCAATGTCACAACTAGATTCGGCGATGTCGGGGCGGATGCATAATTACTTCTTATAGGCATTGTGTGCAAACATATCGACTTGTTGGAGGTGTTTAGTTGTTATATCTTGTAAAAAAAATCTTTACGCAAGAGAAGGTACGATCCATACGACGTCAAAGTGGCACAATCCATCAAAGCGTCAACCTAAACAACCTAAGAGCATCTCCAGCCGTTCGGCCCTCCAGAGCGCCGAAAAATAGCGGCCTGGGGGCGAACCGGCGCTAGATTGATCCCTGGGGGCGACCTAGCTCCCAGCCACGCCCCCAGGCGGCGCCTCCCAAGCCGCGGAAAATTCAAACATGAACATTCCCGCTCACAAAAGACGCCACAAGTTCGGCGATCACATTGGCCTAGTTCGGCGATCATCAGTTCGGCGATCGTACGAAAAGTTTGGCGTACAAAAAAGAAAGGACGCGCGTGCAACGCATCACACAGCGAGGTCGGCCTCCAGCGTCGGTGAAGTCGGCATGCGCAGGCTTGACGGTATCGGAGCTGCTTCGGTGCTGGGCGGCGTCGGCGCGGCTTCTGTGCCGCTGGGCGGCGTCGGCGCGGCTTCTGTGCTGCTGGGCGGCGTGGAGGCATCATCGCTCGGGCTTGGCGGCGGTGTCGGCGTGGGCGTGGGAGTTGGCGTCGTCGTCAACGGTAGCCGTTTCAGGATGAGGCCGCGCTCCGCCAAGTACCACGCCTTGACCGCCTCGTCGTTGCTCTGGAGCATGTCGGCCCCGCCCAGCAGGAAAGCCAGGTCGGTGTTCCTCTTCTTCGCGGCGACGTTCGTCCGGAGTAGGTCGAGCTTGACGGCGCTGCTCGTCATCAACGCCGACCACCGCACCTCGATCTTCTCTTCACGCCGGGCGGCCCGGGCCTGTGCGTCGGCGAGGCAATGCTCGATGGACTCCTGCGCGCGCGGTAGCCGAGTCGGCGTGTTTCCCCTTCTTGGCCCTTTGTTGCCTTCGGGGCGCCCTCGCCCGCGCCCGGCGTCGGCTCGTCCGGCTTGTAGGTCTCCTTGGCCTTGACAAGGGTGTGCCGGACATCTGCCCACTTCTCGCACTTCTCGATCCGTTTGAAGACGCGAAGGTACTTGAATTCTTGGTCGCTACTGTCCTAGCGATACACGGCGAACATGCGCAGCAGCTGCGCCGAGGAACAAACAGTTGGCGGGGACTCAGGGCGAGAAGAAGTGGGAGGCCGGCGTGCCATACCTGATCCTCAACGCTGGCGCCGCTCTCCGGGCGAGCCGCGATCTCCTCGACGATCCCATGCCATCTGTTGCACGCCGACTGGATGAGCCCCCAACGGTTCGCCATTTCCTTCGACCCGCGCTGCATGAAGACGTCTTTAAAGTCGGGGTCGACGAGTTTGCGCTCGTCGAACTCGGCCTTGATGTGCTCCCAATACGTGTCGATGCTCTGGTTCGTGCCGGTGATCAGGTCGAGGCAGACGACTTTCCACGTTTCGGCGAGACATTCCTGCTCCTTGGACGACCACTTGATGCGTGGCTCGCCGGTCCTGGCCGCCCCCTTCTTCTTGAGTCTCTTCGCCGGAACCGGCGTTGGCTCCTTGTCCTCCTCCTCCTGCTCGTCCGGCTCCTCCTCGCCGTACTCGAGCTCGCCGTCCATGTCGCCGTCGAGGCCAATCGTCTCGTCCTGGGTAGTGAACACGGGGGACGCGGCGGCGGTGGCTGAGCCTGCCGTGATGATGTCATCCATGTCGGCTTCCGTCGCGTCGGTGTCGCCAAGGTGCGACGCGGAAGCTTGTGAGAAGGGCAGCGCGCCACGGCGAAGAGGGGGCGTCGGGGACGACGCGTAGGCCGGCGATGAGTAGTTGTATGGAGGGTACTGCACGCCCGCGAAGGCGAGCGACGGCGTGCGCTGAGCCGGGTGACCATGAGGGAAGATGATGTTGGGGTTGAACCCACCATGTGCGTCCCCGTCGGCATAGCCCGGCGACGGCGTGCATCCCCAGGGTTGTGGCGACGACGAGAAGTCGGCTGGAGAACCGACGCTTTGCTGGCTCCAGGGCGTGTACTGGGCGTGGCCCCCGGGAGGATTCATCATCCCCACGCGAGCCGCCTCGGCTTGTTCGGCCGCAGCCGCAGCCGCGAGCGCCGCGTTGTCCCTGGCCTTCTTGGGGTTGGCCCTGTTCCGCCGGTCGGTGGTACAGCCTCCCGACGCTGGACTTCCGCCCTCCAGTCGGCGTTGGACATGCCTGGCGGCTTGGACGGCGGCGCCCTCGGCTTCCTCTGCTTCGGCTGGGCGGCGACGGTGGTCGCAGCCGTCGCGGCGCGGGGGATCACGTATTTCTTCGGCGGCATGGCGGCCGACGAGGGGAGGAGAAGGGAGATTGGCGGGAGGAATGGAGAGAATGAGAGGGAAGCCAGGAGGAAAGCGGGAAGAAACGGCGGGAAAAGGCCCCCCTCTCACCGACAGAGCAGCCTCACTCCCCTTTTCGCTTGTAACGGCGCCCCCCAGCGCGCCGGGTTCAGCTCGGGTGCATTGACTGTTATTTCGGCCCAACCCAATAAAAAACAGACTCATGGAGGCGCGACTGGGCCGATTTTTGCCTGCCGACACTAAAAAAACGTCTGGGAAGGGCCTTTTGGGAGCGCGGCTGGATATGCTCTAAGAGCCGTAAACCCAAGAGGCGGCGATCCGTGACCTGAGACGACCAAAAACTGCCAAATGTTTATTTTATGTAGTTTGCCAATGCTTTCTTGTTTTGCATGTACTCTGCTTATTTCTTAATGTTTTGGCTTCAATGTTTCACATATGCTTTAAGAAACTAATAAGGTGAACGTCTGTGTGTATCTACATTGCGAAAAAAACTTCTTTTTACTTAAAAACTACTCCCTTCATTTTAAAATAGATGACTCAACTTTATACTGAGGGAGTACTTGCCATTTTGTAGTTTTTTCCCCTTTGAGAACAGTCATTTTTATTTAGGGAGGTTTAAGGACAGTCCTTTTTTTTCGAGAATCGGACAGTCCTTTTGTACGCTGGCGCCTCAGCCGAGCCAAGCCTGATATACCGCCCAACTGGGCCTCAACGGGTCGGAGTCAGTCCAAACCGGCTGAACAGGCCGAATCACATTGGCACCCCTCAAAAAACAAAAGGCCGAATCACATTGGCGCGAGCCTGCAGGTCCAAGGCCGACGTTGCCTAAATGCGGCCCGCAACTGCCTCCTCGTTCTCTTCCCTCCCCGGTGCTCACTTGGCTCCTGCTCCGATATCCACCTCGTCCGGCGCTTCCACCTCGGACCGGACCGACCACCAGCGGCGCAGGCCCGGCTGAGCCGCACGCGAGGACACTGCCGCAGCGATGCCACCCGCCGCCACCTTCTCGTCGTTCTCCGCGTTGATGCGCCGGCCTCCGCCGCCGGCCCGGCGCCTCCTCGTCCCCCCCGCCGCCGCGCGCGCGCACAGCACTGCCGGGGCAAGCCGTGCTCGCGGCGGCCTGCCGCGGTTCCACTCCCCCTCTCTCCCCTTGTCCAAGGTGAGCGCACTCGTCTTATCCCGTTCTCTTCCGCGTAGGCATTTCGTCGAGCGCTTTGCGTTCGTTTACGAAACCTGTAATATTTGTTCTCGGTAGCTTATGTTCTGGGAGCAGAAATGTCCGTGTTCCTCAATATGTTGTGGTGGCAAGACGACGTCTGTGGGATGAAACATTTTTCTTCCCATCTTGTAGACATTTTGTCGAGCAGCCCTCTTGTGTTGGGTTATTTGTGATGTGTGGTGTTCGGTGGCTTCATACTGATCGTAGCGGTTATTGATGTTAATCTGCAGGGTGAGGTGGTTCGCATCCAAGGCGACGAGTTCTGGCACATGACACGGGTGTTGCGCCTTGGCATCAATGACAGGTTTCACTGCTTCCATTTATTTATTTTTCTTGTGTAACTTCTATGTAATACTCGATGATGTCAAGCTTAATTTTGTTAAGGGTAGAATTTCCTAGATATTCACTTCTTGATATACCATGGAACCTACTCCACTATGGAGTAGAAGCTATAGACCAGAGAATTAGTTTTAAGATGTACCAGAAGGCAGAAGCCCTCTTTGGTTAGTTTAGTCCTTCTCCCCAACTTCTTGTATATGCAAAAGCTCCTTTGTGGTGAACCTTTTTGATTTACGACACCATTCACACACATGTAATGACTTTAGGAGATTCCAAAAAATGCTTTAGCCGGTATGCCCATGCACATAGTACAATTGTGTCTAGTATATCATTTTCTGGAAGACCAGTGCTATTTTTGGATATAATATAGGCTCCAGTGTGAATTAGCACTTTGAATCCGATACATTGAGATATTGAAAAGGGGCAAATGCTTCGTAAACAAAGCCATATGATGAAATGTTGTTTTTTCTTCCTGACAAATACACCGAACAGAAGATAAAAGGTAAAACATGCCTTGACCTAGATGTAAATCTTTTTAGACATTTTGTAAACTTGAGCATGTGCTTTTCACGCTTTATTTTGAGATTTGGACAAAAGTGCTTGTTTGAACATGATATTTCCCCTAGTGACATACAGTGAAATCTAATATTTCTACTTGTGATGAATACCTATTCACTTAAATTTCAGATTTCTACAGAAGTCTTCAATGGCACATGATATTTTACCTAGTCATCTAGCACGAAATCTACTCTTCGCTGTATCTTCAGTGGAATTTTACTCCCATTTACATGTTTTATAATGATTCTACAAAGGATTCTGCACATGTTAAAACTTTGAAACAATCTTTTGAAGGGTCGAACTATTTGATGGGGCCGGTGGCTTAGTTGAAGGATCCATACAAAAGGTTGACAAGAATGGATCAGATGTTGAGTTATTGGAGAACGCCAGGCTCATTGCTCCTCAAGGCATTCAATGGCATGTCTTTGCTGCATTTGGTGAGCCACATAAACTTTTCAGAGTTTTTCTTTTTCTTTTGAACTTCCGTAGATTTTCCTGAGTTGATCTGTACATCAGGAAAGTTTTTGCTACTCCATTCCTTGACAATTTCATAATCCCAACCCCCAGGGACGCTGAAAGGTGGACGTGCAGATTGGCTTATAGAGAAATGTACTGTATGTTATGTACTGCTTTATCTGTCCAGTTTCTTGTTTATCTACTTCTAAATCAGTTTATACTTCATCTGTGTAGGAACTTGGCGCTTCCAGTGTTACGCCTCTTTTGACTGAACGATGCCATACGATAGCGGAAAATAGAGTGGACAGGTTGCAACGGCTGGTGTTAGCTGCAGTTAAACAATGTAAGAAGTTTGAGCATCTGTCTATCTGTTCGACTGTTATATGCTGAATGGCTATATGGTAGCTGTTCAGTGTCAAGATACCATTTGTGGCTAAGATTTCAGTGCAGATGTAATAAATTGAAGTATAACTAACTAACTGCATTGCTCTTGTACTGTTTAGGCCAGAGAGTGCATGATATGTCACTGAAGCCCCCAATTCAGATACATGATCTTCCGCTGGCTGTAAGCACTCACAATCCATTCTTTGTGACCTTGCGCGTAACACCGCAACCAATCAGATACTCATGCATTGAGTGCTTGGAATTTTCTGTTATCAGGTGTCGCAATCAAAGCTTGCTTTCTTAGCATCTGCTGAAGCGCCTCCTGTTTTGAGCGTTTTGCCAAAGTGCAGCAGCGAGGAGGAAAGCGGGCTTTTAATCATTGGACCGGAAGGAGGTAACGTAGTAAATCTTGCGTGCTTTATATCCATCCATCTATCAAGGTGTTTCAACGAAAGTGACACCTGGTCAGTATTAGCATAAATCTTGCATGATTTGTATCTATCTATCTAAGTGTTTCAACGAAAGTGACAATTGGTCAGCATTAGCATACTAGCATTTTCACATAGATGCTTAATTACAACTTGCTTATCCCAAACACGCACTTATGTTTTTCATCTGATATGGGCTACTTGCACTTGCTGAACAAAATGGTTTTATGCTATGCAAAATAGCAACCCACATATAATGAACAATAGCAAGATCATAGAATTTTTTTTTGTAGTTCACCCATTTGTCGATTCCAGAGGTCGAGAACAGTTGAACACACGATGTAATTGCATTCAATTGAACTTGGTTAGTTTCAAATATGGCTGTTTTCCACGTTTGGTCAGACTTTACGGAGGAGGAGGTGAAGGTTTTGAAGGCGGCTGGTGCGGTCCCTGTTGGTCTCGGTCCATGCAGGCTACGCGTGGAGACAGCTACCATCTCACTCCTTTCTGCGCTCATGCTGTGGTCAGACGCCGCTCAGCACCAAGAAACTCAGCGGCAACGCGGATAGTTCGTACTAATTTGTATAACCATTTATAACATGTGGTTGGACTTGACTTTTCCAAGAGCATGCATGCATACGTAGTCCAATCAGTCAGTCAACTGAACTGGATCTGAGATGGTATAATACTCTAGTATTATACACGTAACTAACCACTTGGCTTTGTTTTTATATTACTACTAAAGTAAAGCAAAGAGAGAAGAAGACTTGTTAGTTAGTCGTCCTGGACGCAGAAGATGGTAGGCTTGACGGGGTCGGTGATCTCGACGGTGCCCTCGAGCATCTTGGCGACCTTGCCCATGGAGGGGCGCATGTCGGCGCGGTCCTGGAGGCACCACATGGCGGTCTTGACCATGCGCTCGACGGTGGCGACGCTGTCGGCGTCGTCGTCGACGGCGAGGAGGATGCGGGGGTCCATGATGTCCTCGATGCGCCGCTCCACGTACACCTTCTCGTACGCCCACTTGGGGAAGTACCAGTCCTCGCTGCCCACCGACTCCTGCCGGAAGCCGTAGTTGCGCCGCCCGGACACGATCTCCAGCAGCACCATGCCGAAGCTGTACACGTCCGCCTTGGCCGTGATGGGCTCCCGGTGGATCACCCACTCGGGCGCCATGTACCCGCGCGTGCCCCGGATCCGCGACATGGTCACCTTCTCCTTCTTGCTCGTCAGCTTGGACAGCCCGAAGTCCGACACCTTGGGGCAGAAGTCGTCCTCCAGCAGGATGTTCTCCGGCTTGATGTCGCAGTGCAGCACCCACTCCAGGCACTCCTCGTGCAGGTACGCGATCGCCCGCGCCACCCCCAGCGCGATCCGGTACCGGGTGTGCAGGTCCAGCATCACCGGCTGCTGCCCTTGCTGCGAGCTCTCCTCGCCGTCCTCGCCTTGAGCGTCGCCGCCGGAGGGCGCCGCCGACGAGGAGCTGGAGAAGAGGTACTTGTCCAGCGAGCCGTTGGGCACGTACTCGTACACCAGCATGCGCTGGTCCTTGTCGGCGCAGAACCCCCACATGCGCACCAGGTTGAGGTGGTGCATGCGCGCGATGATGGTCACCTCCGCCCAGAACTCCGCCTCGCCGCCGCCCACGCCGTGCAGCTGCTTCACCGCCACCGCGCGCCGGTCGGGGAGCTCGCCGCGGAACACCGTGCCGTACGCGCCGCGCCCCACCACGTCCGTGAAGTCCTTGGTCGCCGCCTTGAGCTCCGCGTACGAGAACCGCCGGGGCCCGCCGGCGGGGAGGTACTCCAGCCCCAGCGTGCGCGCCATCTCCCGGTACTGCGAGTACTTGCGCAGGAACGCCCAGAAGGACAGCACCCCCGCCAGCAGCTCCGCCGCGAACAGCGCCGTGATGATGGCGATGTTGCGGATCGTCGTCGCCTTCTGCTTCGGCGGCACCGGCAGCGCCAGCTGCACCGGGCACACCGTGTCGATCATGCTCGTCATCCCCGTGAACGGGTTGCTGTCCCTGTCCGCCTCCGCCACCCGCACGAACGTCGACATCTCCGTCCCCGGCGACCAGTACCCGTCCACCAGCCGCGACTTGTACAGCAGGCACGTCCGGTCGCCGCCGAACTTGTAGCCGAACGCCGGGCAGCCGGGGTCGTCCCGGCACATATTCCTGCACACCGCCAGGTTACTGGGCGGCTGGATAGACATGTACGGGCCAGGATCGGAGGAAGATTTGGGCGCGCCGCTGGAGAAGGACACGAAGTCCAGCCGGACGAACTTGCCGCCGGCGCCCGCCACGCTCTTCTTGGCCTCGCAGCCGTCGTCCCCTGCACCGGTCCTGTTGCGGAAGCCGGGCGGGCAGACGCAGGTGACGCCGTCGGCGCCCTTGGGGACGCAGATGGTGTTGTTGCCGCGGCAGGTGCCCTGGATCCTGCACAGCTCCTGCACGAGCTCCCACACGACGCGCCACTCGCGCCTCGCCGGGAGCAGGCTGTAGAGGCGCAGGTTGCCGTCGTCGTCGAGCGTGAGGCGCCGCAGCCGGTCCCTGGCGCCCTTGTCGGAGGCGATGAGCGTCGTCGGGTTCCCGGCGCTGAGCTTCAGCTCGCCCTCCGTGGTGAGGTTCAGCAGCGTGCCGCCGCCGCTCATGTTGGCGTAGATGGAGCCCGAGGGGTCGGCGCCGCGCTCGCCCGAGTAGTACTTGAGCGCCATGGAGTTGACGAGCCGGTAGCGCCCGCTGGCGGACCGCAGCGTGGTGACGTCGGCGCTGTTGTTGTTCCCCTGGGGTATGTCCTGCCCCGGCATGAGCGTGTCCGTGGGCTCGCCGAAGCTGGACCAGGACCCGAACACGAGGCTCCCCGTGTCGTTGAGCGTCAGCCTGGGAGCCGTGGCGTTGGCGGTGTTGGGCAGGGTCCAGATGGTGCTGCTGGCCCCGGCCCAAGTGAGCACGCCGGCGGCGTCGACGACGAGGGTGGAGCTGCCGTCGGCCTCGACGACGACGCCGTTGGAGGCGTTGTGCGCGTACCATATGATGGTCTTGCCGTCTGCGCGGGAGGAGACGTTGGCGACCCAGACGGCGAAGCGGTACTTGCCGGCGGACGAGACCGACGGCACGAAGCCGGCGGCCATGCCGCGACTCGGCGAGACGAGGATGCGGCTGGCCTCCGTCGGGAGCCAGGGCCTGGCGTCGTTGGCGGCGGGGAAGGAGGGCATCTGCTGAGCCCGGGCGCCGGCGAACGCCAGGAGGAGGAGGAGGCATGGGAGGAGGGCCATGGCCATGGGGAAGGAATTGGGGGGGATTCGATCGGAGCCGACCGACTGCGGCTGGAATGGAAATGGATGGATGAATCTGGTGGAACTCGGCTACTTCTAGTGCTAATCCCCAACAGTTAACTAGAAGCACCAATTGTCCAATTTGGAGTAGTATATTGGTTGTGTTGAGAGTTGACTATTCCTAGTCTTTGTCTGCGCGCGAACGGAACGGAACAGGACCGAGGAAAATTGATTCCCCGGCGAGCGATGGCTCTTGACGAGATTGGTCTTGGACGACCTGGCATGGCTGCTCACTGATTTTGCAATTCGCGCCGGACAAGATAGCAACCTGTGATGTGACCCATTTTGGCTATTCATTCTTCTTCACTGGGGCAGGAAATGGGTTGTGCTAGATTTTTGAACACGAGAATGGGTTGTCGAAAGGGACGAAAATGTGCTGTGAAAAGTGACGGAAATTGATCAGATATGGGCAGAGCTGCCAGTTTGTTTTCGTATTTTTTGAAATGGGTGATGCCCTGAAAGTGAATGAGCTATAACGAAGAGTCCCTTGAACCGTGCCGTGGGTCCCCGGTCTAGCTGACCAAAGCCTCTCTATGAGTGTTATGACTTGAAAACGAAGAGTATAATGTTCTCACGATCAGTGTGTCGCTGATGCACAGAAAACTAGTATCATAGAAAATGTCCATAATTACCGAGTACTCCCTCCGTCCGAAAAAACTTGTCCTTCAAATAGATGTAAGGAAGTAAAACTTAACGAAACTACTTCACAGCCGACCCACCATGCACGATGCATGGACGATTGACCATCTGATGGGTGTGATGCACTTGGTTCCTTCATCCGATGGCTGGATGTGACCATCGTGCGCAAATCATGCATTAAGTATCATGTTAGCAGCGTTGAAAACTTAATACCTTGCTAGTAAAATGCCCGTGCGTTGCTACGGAACCACAATAAAACTAGTTCAGCTATGTCTTGAAGTTTGATAAATATTTTCCATAATTAAGCGAGTTATATGAAGGGGACATATATGTGGATGATCAACTCAAATGTCCAAATACAGCCCTTTTGATTGGCATTAGTAGTTGGAGTGCACTCAAATACTGCATCTTAACACCAAATAAAATGAAGATGACATATACACCCAATGATACGGACATACGGTCTTAAGTATAATGATTATTTATGGGGAATCATGTGATCTGTTTTCATATTTTACCAAATGTATAATACTTCACGACACAAAGTTTGGACCAGATTATGAAAAATTCCCTTTATGAAAGATGGTTACAGGTAAAATGAAACATATTGCCAACACAAGTTGCACTCGGTCATCAAACGCATCAACACAGATACAAACCTGGCGGTGCATATTTCATTCAACACCTATGGCTCGTCTTCCTCCTCTCACCTCATATGCTCCAGCGACATCGTCGACCCTTCTCACCCATGCCTCCTTGCTCTAACCCCATCCTATGGTCACCTTACAATAGTGAAAGAAGAGGTTAGTACGGTAGCGGAAAGAATAGTGAACGCGCATCATAGTGGTTGTCTTCGAGAGTTGTGTTTATTATCAAGAAAAGATTCCACACATAAATATATTGTTGTGAGAGTAAGACCTCACACCCATGCATGTTTAAAAAAAATAGTGTTTACACCCAAAACATTGTTAATGATCCGATTGAAAAACTGAAATTTAATTCGTTAACGAGCGTTTGTTGTAGTGTACATTCTCTAGTGGCTTCGATAACTCGGGGTCATCTCTTGAGGAAAGACACGAAAGCCTTTTGCTATCTATACCGGATTTGCGTCACACTGCGATCAAAGCAAAGCTCGGTATGTGATGGTTAGCGCCTGTTAATGGCGGGCCTACGCTTCAAGTACACTAGAGTTTTGTCTCGGCTGTGACGGCCAACCTTAAATGTGAACGTCGTCTGTTTCACTCCTTTCTTAATGGAAAAAAGGAGTTTTGAGCAATTTTTATTTTTGAAACTTTGCAAATTTTGAGTGAGTAAGGACTAAGGACTATAGATATGCACTTCACTCGAATTGAAAAAGAAAAAGAAAAGATTGCACTCTCCGTGACGAATCTGTGGCCACGCCGCCCGTCCCGCCACCGGGAAACCCATCTCCACCGCATCGGCCCGCTTGCTCTTGCTCGGCATCCTCGGCCGGTCTTGCTCTCGGACAGGGTTTCGCCGCGTACACCTAGCCATGGCCACCTCGCTGCCACGCCTCTCCCTCCCGCCGACGGCCGCTCTCCCTGCCGTCGCCTCCTCTCGCTACCGCCCCGATCTCGCCCCCGTCCCCAGCCGCCGCCGCCGCCTCGGCCTCCGTCTCCACCGCTCGCCGCTGGCACCTGCAGCTGCCGCGAGCTCGCCGTCCGTTCCGTCTTCTTCACCGGAACCAGGGTCGGGTATCGGTGATGCCCTCGGTGGCGTCGCCATCTTCTCCGCGGCCACCGGCGAGCCCGTCCTGATCAGGGATCTGTGGGACCAGAACGAGGTAGAGATGCAGATGCTCACCTTTTTCTCCGATTAGCTTAGTCTTTGTCTTACGAGGAGATGTAGCATAGGAAATATTATACTGTATCTAGTTTGAGGTTCAGGTTTGCCACTCAGAGGTTCTTGTCAGAACCAGGGGCGTCCATTTGTTGCTTTGCTTGAATAAATTGTTCTCCTTCTGTAGGGCGAAACACTAAATCCCATTTAGCTACGAAATCATTTGATTTCCCTTTTTAATTTGCTGCGGTACATAACTAAATTGGGGGAGTAATTCGCTGCTTGTGCAGGGAATGGCTGTGGTCGCGTTGCTAAGGCATTTCGGATGTCCTTGCTGGTAAGAGAGCACCCCCCTCCTTCTGTAGATGAATTGTGTCACCTGGATATAGTTTGTGCGTGTTGGTTTGATTTCTTTTTCTGAGCTAATCATCAACTCTACTTGTGACCGTGTCCTCTGCAGCTGGGAGTTGGCCTTGACGTTGAAAGACGCGAAAGAAAGATTTGATTCTGCTGGCGTCAAACTAATTGCTGTTGGTGTTGGCACTCCTGATAAAGCCCGTATACTTGCTGAGCGTGTATGTAATACACTTCTATTTGTAGTTTATCTCGTACCCCCTCACCACACACTGCGAACTTTGGTGATCATCTATAATCTTATTCTAGACACAGATTTTTTACCATTTGACCTTCAACTTGTTTGTGGGTATGTGCCCACCAATAATTGCAAAGATCATTGCATAATTGCACAATCCTGCTGATGTTTTAATCTAACTTATTCACCTCGTGTGGGACTTGCTAGACAATGGATGTCTTAAAATCCCAATTGTTCATATATGCTGTATTTACTGGTGATATTTGAATATTTTCAGCCCTAAGTAACTTTGTTTAAAATATGTGCAATGCAGTTGCCCTTTCCATTGGATTACCTCTACGCAGATCCTGAGCGCAAGGTACTAATTTGCGTGCTCATGCCTTAATGTATCTACTGGATATTGCTATACTGTATGGTCACATCATATACTGCTCACATTCACATTTTATCTGTTAAAATTGTTAACATCTTCTTGCCATTGTCTGCATTGTACTAAGTCCTAGCAGGATTGACCCCATAGGAATGTGTCTATTTTGGAGAAAGAGTGTTGGAAATTATCTTACTTTTGGGCCAGTGATCATGAGAACTAGACAAAGTGGCGCGCTCTGCTGCGCCCGGCTATAGGCGAGTAGTTTGTACGCGATTTTAGATGGTGTGAGCCTCAATGATGCGTTGAGTATTGTTTTTATTTTATTCTTCAGCCAAGCGCAGATAAACTTCCTCCCCCCAACAAAGCTGCAGCAAAAGAACAAACCCTAAAAGAACCAGCGGCCATGGAAGAGCTGGCCTAGGACAAATCCTATTCCATGTGTAATGAGTGGAATAGCTACGTAGACACGCCCCCGCGTTGTTTTCAAAATTCATTCGTGTTTTTAAAACTTGGGACAATTTTTAAATGTAGGAACATTTTAAAAATTCGAACCTTGATTCTTAAATTTGTGGGCAATTATTTAATTCTGAGACATTTTAGAATTCATAAAATTTTCTGCGCGGAGGACAAAGCAGACTGGTTTTCCTAAAAAAAAACAGATCCTGGTCACCAAACATGCGACGAAAGGATAAACATAAACACAGTCAGCTTTTCTCTTTAAGAAATCGTAAACACGGCCAGCTAAAACCCCACAACCGGGCCCACATGTCATTTAGTACATCATTTCTTTTTTTGAGGGCGGCCGTTTAAGTCAGCTGCCCCTAAACTCCCAGAAATCAACAGCACACCCGCCCTATCACCGGCTGTGCAGCTAGTTCACGGCCTATCCAGCAGGCCGACTTTCCAGTCAAAAACAGCTAGGAGTGGGCTGACCGAACTAACACAATTAGTCGCAAAACCACGCACCAGCGCTGAGGCCTCCCCTCAAAAAACAAAACAACATTGAGGCCCACATGTCAGCGACTGCGAACCACCTGATAGCCACAGCGTTAGCCAATCTAGCCACGCATAAATTTGAAGGAGATATGTAATGATAAGTTTTTCATTTGGAAATGGTCCTTGTTGCTATGGTGGTTCTCCTTGATAAGTGTGTGTATATACATTTTGCTCGTTTCTTCAAACTTAGATGTAGTCATGTAAATAGGTAAATGAGATAGACACATGGATATACAATATTTGGTACATGAGGATCAATGATCTCATCGTCTATGGATTGGAAATTTAAATTTTATTATCCATAAATTTTTATTTATTTATCCTGTCCCCAAGTGCATGACATCCTTTAAACCCTTTCAGGCTTATGATCTCTTGGGCCTATATTTTGGTGTTGGTCGCACATTCTTCAACCCAGCCAGTGTAAGCATCATTTTGTAGCAGTGATTTTTCATTTGTGTAGTTGTTTTATCATGAAAGTTGTGTGGACATTGTCCTGAACAAGAACGCATATCTTTGAAGGTGAAAGTGTTTTCTCGGTTTGATTCCCTCAAGGAGGCAACAAAGAACTATACAATCGAAGCCACCCCAGATGACAGGCCAAGTGTCCTGCAACAGGTTATATCATTTACCCATAGTCAACTGCTTCTGCCACTATACTCTGAAGTCTGAACATTGCAGAGTCTTTGTTGATCAATGGACCGCCATTTTGTTTGTTATGTTCGTTAGGGTGGAATGTTCGTGTTCAAAGGGAAAGAACTGTTATATGCGCGGAAGGACGAGGGCACAGGTGATCATGCACCATTAGATGATGTCCTGAGCATCTGCTGTAAAGTTCCAGTAGCCTGATGTTGAGTCCTATGAACGGGTACGCCAGATTCTGCTTTTTTATTCCCATCATCACACACAACAATAGAAAATTAAGTGTTCTTTTTTTGGGTACATAAAAAGAGCAGTTTAAGTTTTTTTTATGTCAGCCGGTGCCAAAAGAAATAAGCATATACTTTGGCTTTCTATTCTCTTCACACCCCCCCCCCCCCCCCCTCCCTCCTTTCTCAGTCATGAAAGATTCTCCCGTTTATTTGTCCGTGCAGGGTCCGTTCTTACTGCATAACCGTACTGCGCAGGTGCTTCTCATACAGACATTTCATAAGCTTGGTGGTATCAGATGACTTTCGAAATACTGGATCCTGATATAAAGGTAGCGTCCCCTGCATGTATATGTATTAATATTTTTGACAAACTTTCTAACACCTTGTTAATTATAGGAGCTTAGCAGGGTTGGTTTTTGGTAGATATATGTAACTGATCATGAACACTGCACAGTGCTCTAAAATATAGCGATACGTTATCTTCGGCTTGTGTATTGGCTTTATTAATTTAAAGCCGGGTGCTTCTTGGACCTTTCTTCTAAAAATTTGTAGCAATACTGTTTCTCATGGAATACTGCATATATCCACAAGTGTCCAATTTCTTGTCGAATGCTGCATACCTGCACATCATGCGATTGGGCTGCACATCAAGGAGGGCAGATGCATAGAATCTCAAATGGTTAAAACCCTAGCCTCTGACCCACCCACCCCGCGGAGACCAAGGAAGCTGCTACGCTGGAGGCCTGGAGCAAGGTTGCAGCACACCAAACGTGACACGGCTTTGCTCTTGGTTTCAGAAATCTTGCCGGAGCTACTACTCTGTATCTAAAAGGGCGTGTACAATAATATTATCTTAACGAGTGTCATATATTTTGATACACTAGTTAAGACTAAAAGATAACCCATCGTACATCATATTTTTATTGACATCTCTAACATATGTGGGAAATTTAAAATAAAATTGTCTTATCAACCGCTGTATAAGCGCTAAATGGACCGGAAGGATACGCATGCCCGTTTCTTCGTACGAAAGACTCTGGCATCTGAGATATACTCAAAGAGCTGAATTCTTCTGCTAAGGAGAAACCTGTTCCCTTGTAATTTGGTTTTTGAATCCGGTTCTTTATTATTTCAAGCCTGCTATTTCCTGTTCTGGTTGAGCTGTAAAAGCAATGCAAATCGACTCTCTTGGAGAGATAGAAATTTCACACGTACGCAGGTCATGGCCTCTTTGATTCAAAGGATTTTCATAGAATTTTTGAAGAATTAGAATCCTTAGAAAATTTCCTACATAACTCATTTGATTCGTATGTTTGAATCATGTACTCCCTCTGTCCCATAATATAAGAGTGTTTTTTACACTAGAGGGAGTAGATTTTATCCAAAAAAAATCATTTGTACTCCTACATTCTATAGGAAATCTACTATCCAATCAGTGACTCAAACCACTTAAAAAAAATCATTTGTTCTTTTTTCTGCGGTGTGATCAAATGACTCAAATCATGTACTCCCTCCGTCCCATAATATAAGAACGTTTTTTACACTAGTGTAGTGCCAAAAACGTTCTTATATTATGGGACAGAGGGAGTACTAGAATTTAAATGGGCATTGCATTCCAATCATTTTCAATTTTTCATACTTCTACGTTTTAAAAATCCTGAGTCAAAATCAAAACCATGCATACGAAATGAACCGTGAGTCGTGACCGGCGCCCTCCGCCCGCACCCGAGAGGCCGAGCCAACGATTAGCCCGGGCCCACCGCCGCACCGGGAAGCAAAATTTAGGCCACCCAAACCCGGGAGGAAACCCATCCATTCCCGTTCAAACCCAGCTCACCTTCCTCCCCCCTTCCCACCCGCCGCCGGCGCCACCGCCACCGCCGCCCCGGGACCAACGATGCTGCTGGTCAGCCAGGCCGCCAACGGCTCCCTCTCCGCGCGGCGGCTGCCCTCCAAGCCGCTCGCCAGCCGCCGGGGCGCCAACCCCTACCCCCTCTTCGCCGGCCCCCGCGTCGCGCGCCGCCGCCTCGCGCTCTCCGGCGCCGCCGACGCGCGGGACGCGCCCCGCCGCGCCTCCGCCACCCACGCGGCCGCGGGCGAGGGCCCCTCCGGCTCCCCCGCCGCCGAGGACCCCGTCCTCCTCGGCGTCAGCGACGACCGCGTGCCCCTCGAGGGCGTCATCCAGGTCGAGAGGCCCGGCCAGGCCGACGCCCAGTCCAAGCTCGTCTCCTACGCGTAATTCCTTCTCCCCTAGCCAATGCGCCATTCCCCGCTTGTGCCTCTGTTTTGGTTTGATTTGGTCCGTTCGCTGATCCCTTGCGTTCGCAGGAAGATAGGGCTTCTGGCCGGAGGGGATCTGCTCTGCCTCCTGGTCTTCTCCGCGATTGGGAGGCTCAGCCATGGCCTGCCCGTGCTTGACGCCGAGACCTTCAAGACGGCCGACCCGTTCATTGCTGGTCAGAGAAACGTGTCCCCCTCTTCTTCTTTTTCCCTCTGATGATGTTCGTCCGTTGGACGAAGGGGTTGCTAACGGAATCGGGTCTTCTGCAGGTTGGTTGCTTAGCGCCTACCTCCTTGGCGGGTTTGGTGATGATGCCAAAGGAAGCAATGGTGTTGGGAATGCTGTAACTGTTGCAGCGAAATCCTGGGCTGTTGGTATACCGGTAATTTGTCTCCTATTAGCACCTGTACTCAAAACCCAAACAAGACCTTCATTTTATAATTAGAACGGCGATAAATCCACTGATTTCGTAATGTGTATTTATAGGTTGCGAGTTCATGTTATGAACATTGTAGAGTGTATACCCATTTACTTAACAGATAATCAGCTGTTGCCTGTTGGCCCGGTTCCATCACGCTATCCATGTCCATTCTGCTGAGCATGTGTTCTATCGTGGATTCTTCATAGTTCATTGTGTCTGATACGTTTTACCCGGCCTTTATCAATACATCTATTGGATGCATATGTCAATTTTTAATGAGGAATAGTGGAAAACCACCCCTTGTCGGCAAAGATAGTATACTGTTTTGGTTCCGTGGCTTTTGAAGGCAAGTTAGGTAGACAGTTTAAACATAGTATATGAGAAAGCCTGTATCATCAGTTTTAGCAATGAAATTGGGGGGAACCCCTTAATTCGAAAATAAAAATAACTATATGAGAAAAGTTAAAAGAGGATGGATTCATCTTAGAGAAAGGGCACAAGCAAAAAGTAGCATGGAGTTTTTTCCCAATAACCTAAAAATTCCCTGTTTTTTTAGCTGTAATGCACTGTAGAAAGGCTCCTGCAGTCATATATTAATCAAAGGTAAAATGAGGTTACATGATATGTAGTACAAGGTACAGGGTCTTTGACCCTAATCCATAAGGACTACACTTATGTCAGGGAACAGGAGTTCTAGGTAGTTTGTTGCACAAGGGTGGTTATAAAACCCTCCAGGTCAGGCTTAGCCCTATGTCTCAAGAGTGCAAATCTTGCTTGAATCTAGACAGCCAGGACCTATGTGAATATGGAATCCTTTGGAAATCATATTGTTTCTTCCACATTTGACTCAAAATTTGAAGTATATATAGTCAGATAAGCTTGTTACACATTTGACTACCTTTTAGTAGCCCAATGAAGATGCATTGCTTGACAATTTTTTTATTGGCGCTACCAAATAGACAAATACATCGCCTTACTAAACAAACTAAGAATCTTCTCTATGGCTCTATCGACCGAGTAATGTGTCCAAACCTCTAAAATTGATTGTTGCCTTTGCTATCCTGTGGTAGTGCTGATGTAAAAAAAAACTAGTCAAAATTTTATGGTTCTGCAATCATGGGGAAGCAAATGCTGGCATTCTTTTGTGCTTGCGCACTTGATACATGCCTCACCTCAATAATGGCTTATGGATATAAAGATGGTGTTCTGTTTTGTGTTTAACTTGTGCAATTTACTGCTATATCTCATGGTTTATCTGTTGTGCTAGTTTCTTGTTATGCCAATATTTTTTGGGGGATGGTAATACCTGAAGCACAACACGACAGGTCTTGTATTTATGAGATTATAACTAAAGAAAGAAGCAACGATGACGGCATGACATGCATTTGAGCATCTGTGGTTTTTGACATCCATAATGTGGTGTTAAGTCTATGATTTCTATTTGTTTGGATCACTTTATAAGATTTTAGACATTTATGCCAATTTATTGCTCAAGACGTAGGCTATGCTAGGAGATTATTTGTTTCAGAGTGTTGAACCATACATAATTTTGTTAGATTTCCATGAACAAGACTAGGAAATTCTAGGAAATCTTACACAAACATAATTGAACTTGGTCAGTCTTCTGAAGCTGGAGAGCCGTTGTTAACTTGCGTAAGTCTGCATTTGCATCTATGTGTGTTCTGAACTCTCTAAAAACATGTTGATAATCATGTTTCTTATTATGTGACTGTTCTCACTCTTGTTTGTTTGATGCCTTCATTAGCATAGAAGCATCTGATGATGATGTGTCTGCTGGTTTTTGATGTCTGGTGCTGACTTCAATTTGCTATCTCCTTTCAGTTAGGAATTGCCATTCGTTCAGTGACCGCTGGTCATATTCCACAAATTCCTTTCGTCTTTGTGGCCATGGGAAGTACCGGGGTCTTGTTGACTGCATGGCGTGCTCTGATTTCCCAGGTTCTTTCCGCTGGACAGAGCAAGAAGGATGATGTATACAAAAAGGGAAATCCTTTTGAGCTTTTTGAGGTTAGAAGTTTTTATTTATTTTAAACATACCACAGCATCGTTGATTCATGCAGATGTTTCCATCGAAGGCCATTTTGGCTCAAATTTTTCTCTGAAATGTATCCTAGTACAATTGATTAGCCTATTAATAAACATGTCCTAACATATGCTTCCTTCTCTTTTGGCACATTTTTTCAATTGATTGCAGCTAGTTTGTCCGAAAAATGATATTCTAGGTCTTTGTTTGTTGTTTTGCAAATATTTACACATAGAGCAACACTTCATCCTTCGCTGTTGTAACCTTTTCGGTATAATTTGGCATGTTTTTCCCAATTGACTACTTCCATCAAATCATTTTGAATTAAACTTGTCATGGAAGGAGAATCTCATCTTTGTAACAAGGTCGAAAAGCTCTTAAAACAAATGCAATGACGAAGATTGCATTATATTGCTTATTTCCTAGGAGAAACTTTGCCCTATGCAAAGGCTTTGTGCTTCTTGGTTCCCATCGCAAGTCATCTTCGTTCCTACTGTGGATTGTTATCTTTCAAGCACTGACAATGGCTGGCTTTTACTTATGCCAACTTACTTCCTTTATCCTTGCAGTTGCTCACATCGCTGGTGCGGAGGTGGTGAGGTCTGAAGCTCAAAAAGGCAAGAATTACCACCAACCTTGTGTAAGTACAATTTTGAAGGCCAAGGGCCCAAGATGGAATAGAACATAGTCGGATCATATGCAGAAACTGCTTGACAAGATCGCACAGAGGCAATGCCCCGGATTCTAATATTAAGAAGATGTAGCTGATCAATCCCTTGTAATTACTGTATGCAGCCTGACCTAATCATTCTAATACTAATGAATAAACTGTGCCTTCTTGGTCCTGAATTTCTTCTGTTTCTTCCTACTTTATGCACAAACGCTTGTTGCTTCATGTTTTCAGATCCAATTGCCTGTTCTGCACCAATGTTTCCTCGCTGAGAAAGAGCACAAATGCTGTGGCTTCAGAGTAACGGTGCATTTTATCTCCCTACTACTTCTACGCTACTAGGATCAGGTCTAGATGCCGCCCCTGAAGAAGGGCTCGCCGAGGAAGGAGCTGGAGTAGGTGCCGCCGCCGTTGGGAAAGAGCGTGAGGAGGCAGACGACGGCGAGCACGAAGCCCCACGCGTAGCGCTCGCTCCCCAGCGGCGTGATCTCGTCCTGCGCCGGGATCTCCTCCCCGCCGCGGATGAAGGTGGCGAAGAGCCCCCACGCCAGGCACAGCACGCTGCCGCCGACGGCGCCCGCCCCCAGCAGCAGCGACGTGCCGAACGACAGCAGCGCCGCCGTGCGCCGCCCGAGCAGCGCCTGCGCGACCCGGCCGCCCTCCAGCCGCCCGACCGGCAGCAGGTTCAGCGACGTCACCACGATCCCCAGCAGCCCCGCGAACGCCAGCGGGTCCACCGGCACGCCCACGCCCTCCACCGCGTTGGGCAGCACGTTCCCCAGCTCGTCCGCGTACGGCCCGATCACCTGCTGCACGAACGACAGCAGCGGGTTGTTGTAGAAGAACTCCGGCCGGATGAACCTGCCACCGCCGCCAACGAAAACGTCGTCAGAGCTCTTGCTGGGGTTAACAATGGCGCCGAGATGTACTCCATCCGTTCGGAATTACTTGTCACGGAAATCAATGCATCTACTAGATGCATTGATTTCCGTGACAAGTAATTCCGAACGGAGGGAGTAGTACGTATGGTTGTGCCGCTACTTACAGGGCGTTCTCGCCGCCGTTGAAGCTGCCGTCGGCAATGAAGGCCGAGACGGCCAGCACCACCGACGTCAGGTACGCGCTGGCCGTGCGGGCGACGGGGATGTCGAACAGGGCCTTCTTGTTCGGCAGCAGCGACTCGTAGTTGTTCATCACGCCCAGGCATCCCGTCCAATTCGACGGCACCAGGAACGACGGGCTCAGCTTCACCCCGTACCTCGCCGCCGTCAACCTCGTCGCGATCTGCCATGGAATTGTTGTTCCCAAGACCATCATTACCATCTGGTGAGCATTTATCCAAGAAAAGCTTAATGAGCAGACGATGGAGTACCTCGGACACGCCGAGGATGGAGAGGAAGCCTCCGAAGAGGGGGAGGACGTCCGAGACGTAGTCGTCGAAGGAGGCGCCGGGCTTGAGGAAGAAGCCGCTCATGAGTGCTATGGTCCCGAAGGTCGTGACGGCCAAGGCCACGGCGCTCAGGTAGCCCCACGGCGTGCTCAGCCTGGTCACCTCGAGCTGCAGCTCGATCTCTGCTTTCGGCTGCACCATGCACACCTGCTTGGTGACGTCGTCGTTCCTCTCCTCCATGAACCACAGGGTGACCTCTGTCCCGGCCGCCTCCGCGATCTTCTTCTCCAGCCTCGGCCTCACCTCCTCGATGGGCTTCCTCAGGTTGCCGATGAAGATGCCGCCGTCGCCGAACCTCCGCACGTCCACCGCGAAGAACGTGTCGTACCCGAAACAGCTCTTGAGCTGCATGCACCATTTAATTCGCGCGCCCAGAGATCAGCAAATCTTCATCGATTTCCCAATTCCCATGGTTTATCTGAAAATTCAAAATAGATTACCTTGTTGAGGTCGAGCGCCTTGAAGGTCTGCTCGGCCTCCTCCAGCCTCTGCTTCTCCCGTTCCAGCGTGCCCTTGATGAACCCACGGAGCAGGCCGCCGACCGGGCTGCCGTCGGGCTCGCGGTCGAGCTCCCGGAGCTTCCGGTCGGCGCGCTTCTTCTCGAGCTTGATGGCGGCCTCGATGGACGGGTTGCCCATGAACTTCTTGAACTCCTCGTCCGACCTCCAGTCCACCTCCTGCTGCTCATCCCTGCTCTTCTTCTCGCCGTCCTCGCCATCACCTCCTTCCTGGTGATCTCCTGCCCCTCCTCCTCCGGCATGATGCGACGAGACCTTCTTCGCCTCCTCAACCTTTTGCTCGTCAGGAGCAACGGCAGTGGAGGAGACCGGCCGGTTCTCCGTCGCCCGATCTTGCTCCCGCAGCGAGCACCTGACGACGGAGCTTCTCCTGAGAGGTGGCCTGTGATGGTTCTTGCAGAAGCTTCTTGGTAAGGTTGCTCTCCTACTAGTGCTGCTGCTGCTGCTACACACGATAGTTGCAACGAGAGAAGTGGAAGCCATTACTGGCGGCGAGCTGTGGAGCTTGGTTTATGGTGCCTGCTGCCTGTTCGATCTGGTGCTTTGATTTTGGTGTGGAGATCCTGGGAGCTCATGAGGGGAGCTTAAAATGGTTCGGAAGGAGGAGGAAGGCGAGCGTTCTAGAAGGTCGGAGAATGCGCCGGGAGGAGTCGTGAAGAATGCGACGGCCGGAGCAGCAGATGTGATGGAGTAGTGGCGGGTGGCGACGAAGGAGGTGAAGGCCCCCGGCTTATCCAATTGGTCAGGAGAAATGTACACTTGGCGGCAGCTCGCCTTGCTAAAGCTTCTAGCATGGCCCTGCCTGCAAAGGCTTTTCTAACTTGGGCCAAATTTGAACATTTTAACTAGTAAAATATATTTGTATGGAGTAAATATTTAAAGTTACATATTAAAACTCTGGTCTGTGTCCAAACCATTGTTTATGCTAGATGATAGCCCGCACATTGTTGCGGGAGCATACGGAAGTGTGATAGTGTAGGAATTCATAGCCGCCAAAATGTAAAATCACTGGATGGAAAATTGGTGGCATGTTTTTCTTTTTGCATGAAAAATGGGTAAGTTATAAATTAACCGTGTTATATTCATATGTTGGTCACAACACAGGATAGATACATGCACGTGGTATTTATAATACATTTACATATCTCCAAGGCAGTTCTTGTAGGTATGTTAACCCACGAAATTTCACTTCCATGAATATAACAGTGACATTTCCCAACAAATCGCATGTATTAGCTTCACCAAATCTTGACATCATTTGCAAGTTATATATAGGAATGGAAAATGAAGTAACCTGATTACTTACAAAAATACTGAAAAATGTAAAAGATGAAGTACTGACCCAGTCAACTTTTTATTGCCGCATCTGTCTATTATTGTACATAAAAAAATGAAAATCAGTAACATGTGGTAGCAACTTTATACCACATGGCATATGTGGCAAACTACCAACATATCAGAAAGGAAAAATGGTAGCAACTTTATTTTATATATAGAAAATACCAGCGAGGGAATACCCGGTGGTGTGTCCTATAGGGCACAGTGGAGGAGGCTCGCGCGTACCGATGACAGCATACATAAGAGTATCTTCAACAGTCGCGCCAAATATTGCGTGCAGGGAAAAGTTAGTTTTAGCGCACGTGGAGCGGTTTCGCGCACTCCAGCAAGCGCGGGAAATTTCGACGCGCAGCAAAAGATCGCGCGCGCGCGAAAAGCGGCCTGACGCGCGCTAGTTTTGGCGCGCGACGTCCGGCACGCTTTATAAAACGCGCACGCCTGATGCTGCCAGCCGCACACTCGAGCGCTCCTGCCGTCCCCTTCTTCCCCTCGCCGCCCCTTTCTTCTTCGCATCCGGCGCCCCGCCGCCGCCGCGCCCTTCTCCTGTCGCTGACTCCCCCGCCGCCGACATGCCGCCGCGTCGCCGAAGCAGCTCAGGCTACCGCGGCGTCCGCGTCCACCCTTCCTGCACGTTCTACGCGGAGATCCACTCCAGCAATGTGCGTCTCGGTCTCGGGACGCTCGAGACCGCGCACGAGGCCGCCCGCGCGTATGACGCTGCGGCATGGCGCCTCTCCAGGCCTCGCTCGCAAATGAACTTCCACGACGCGCAAACGTGTCAGCAGGCGCAGGACCTCACCGTCGCCGCGTCTGGTAACGGACGAGGACCATCAGGAACACCGTAGACGCCAGCGCCGCCTCCTCATCGCCTAGGCGGACGAGCTAGCCATTGGCGGAGTGGCGTCAGCGCTACCCGCAAGACGTCGCCGACGAGAACGCCTTCTGGACGAAGAGGAGGGCCAAGCACCGCGCGGACCGGGCGGACAGGCGTCGGCGGAAGGCACTGGCGATATCGCAGTGCGATCTGGAACGGGCGTCGTTCTTTGACGACAATGATCCTCGTAAGGAAGACGCGTTTCTTGATACCTCGAACGACATCAACAAGGATGAGAATATCTCGGAGTAGTTTCTAGTTGCAACATAGTTTTTATCTATTTTATTGTATCAGACTAGTGTCTTTTTTTTAATCTATCTATGCTATAAACTATCTACGTATCATTTTTTAATCTATTATATTTATCTATGCCTATGTTTATTTATTTGTTTGGAGTGCATATGTTGTTAAAAGATGAGCGTGCGCGCTGTTTTTTTTGCAGCGCCTGCTGAAGCGGCTCGGGCGCGCTATATTTTGCAGCGGCCGCTGGAGCCAGCGCATCGCGGCGCGCAAAAGTTGACGATTCCAGCGTTATAAACTGTTTTTTAGCCGCGCGTTGCGCTATTGTTGAAGATGCTTTAATGATGCTTCCGGCGTAGCGGTATGGCGAGGCGTCTGTCGCGTTGCGCAGGAGGTAGCTCGCGTGTCCGACAGATCATGAAACATAACTTGGTATTGTTTCAAGGCTATAGCAAAAATTGCAACCTGGAAATAAACATGAAAAAGTCAAAGTTGAGGTGAAGAAATCAGTAGCAACAAGGACCTGCATAGGCATGAAGCAGCAGGGGAATAAAGCGGAGGTAGAAGTAAGACCACAATGGTATGAGACGAACGCCATGGAGACCTGCTAGGAAGGAGATGAACAATCTTTCAGGCCTAATAGGAAGGAGATGAACATATGAGAATCCTATGCACTACAAAAAAAAGAAACATCCATGACATTTTGGTTCGGACAAAAACTTTTTCTGTCATGGTTATGACACTTCTATAACGATAATTATGACAAAATCACGTATCATCATAGATGTGTGGGCTCCTACTTCTATGATAAAATCATGATAGAAAATGGGATTTTTGTCCTGGGCGGGCGGGGAACGCATCTGCATGACATTTTTTGGGCCGTCCATGAGGGGGGGAAATCGTGGTAGAAGCGAGGAAGAGGAAATATCGGGGAGTTCCCGATTATGATGGGTGGTCGAGGCGGAGGATGCACTGTGGTTTGCGCGTTTCTCTCGTGTACACACGTGTGTGCCAGACGTTGGCTAACTGAACCTGAGCGATCGCACTAGCTACGTTACTGAACCCGAGCGATCGCACTAGCTACGTTACTGGACCCGAACGATCGATCCCTTGTCTGTTAACTGAACCCGAGCGATTCCTTCACGCTGACTGAATCCGAGCAATTTCTTCGCTACTACTGCTAACTGAAATCGATCGACCATGCCTCTTGATGAACAGTGACCATTGTTGGGGATTGGATGAACAATTCTTGGTGGGGGTTGGATGAACAGGACCCCGTGGTAGTAGGCTGTTGCCGCTGGATGAACAGGACCCCGAGGAGGCCGCCACAGCCGAGCCAGTTGGGGGTGGATGAACAGGACCCCGTGGAGGGCTAGTTAAACAGTAGCCGGTGGAGGCTGGATGAACAGTAGCTCATGGATGAACAGTAGCCCGTGGAGGCTAGAGCAAGGCAGTAGACGGTGGATGAACAGTAGCCCGCGGAGTCCCGTTTTGCGGTACGTCACACCCCTCCCGATGAACAGGACCCCGTTTCGACCGTAGGCGCTCCAACACAAGTCTATTTCCTCCGTTTTGCAGTATGCCACACCCCTCCCGATCAACAACACCCCATTTCAACCATATGAGCTCGAATAGAAGTCTATTTCCTCCGTTTTGCGGTACGCCAGACCCTTCCTGATGAACATGACCATGTTTCGACCGCACACGGTTGAACAGAAGGTCGTTTCCTCCGTTCTGCGGTACGTTAGACCTAGGTTCGGCTGTTCCGTCCATGCCGGTTGGCTCCCGATGAACAAGATGTATTCCGACCCAGCCGGTTGCCTCCTGATGAACACGATGTTGTTTTCTCCGTTCCGACCCAGCCGGTTGGCTGTGGATGAACAAAACATCAAGCGTGCTTCGTCTACTCCCCTCTTGATGCAAAACCTACACAAGGTTGAATGCAAGGAATGTAGCCATGAAGTAGGTAATGATACTTGTTACCGAGAAAGCATTGGAATGAAGTAGTAGATAATTGTTCATTGATCATCCTATCTTGACTCCAGTAAGCATATGGCGACAACACCTTCCTTGTGAGTGACCCGATCATCCAAGGCACCTCCAATTGTTCCTAGAACAAAAACACAAACAAAATGGTACCCAAACTCATTGGGACCAAAGAGTTAGAAACACCAATACATAGGACAAACTCCACATAAATATGTGAACATGGATAAGAAATTGAATTTCATGCACATCTTAGTCAATTAGAGACTTGGTGGAGTTTCCCCAATATATTGGGTCAAAGAAATAAAGCATGACAAAGGAAGTACATATAGTAAATATGCATGCTCAAGACTTTCAAGAACCGGCATCAATTGAAAAAGAAATACCAAGTGAAAAGGATACCAAACAAAAAAAATCATCACTTGGAAGATATCAACTAAAAGATACATCAAGGAATGAGATATCCATTGATACACGCAAAATGAAAGATATCGAACTCCCAAAAGAGAGGATGGTTCCAAACAAACCGAGCCATCTACAAAGTTTCATGATGGCACAAAGTATCAAAAAGAAACGGCTTGCCTTCCTCCAACACACGCTTGATAAGGATCATAAGGTGAGTGTTCTAAAGAAAATTTGATAGCTCCCCCAAGCGTTGTGCATTATAGAGAATTTGCATTTGAATACAAAATGCACAAGATGGGTTCACCACTTTCACTATATCTAGAAAAACACTAGACAAGATCAAGAAATTAACAAGATCCACAAGTGGTATGGAAGACAATGGGAGTTGACACAATCCTTGGCAAGAGATAAGGCAAAAAAAACAAAAACCAGCATAAAGATGATTAACAATTTCTACCACATAAATGAGTACCAATTGTCAAGAGACAAGAAGTATTCGGAAATAATTCCCGGTGGTAGATAGCAAAGATATCCAACAT
Source organism: Triticum urartu (assembly GCF_003073215.2). Classification (NCBI taxonomy): domain Eukaryota; kingdom Viridiplantae; phylum Streptophyta; class Magnoliopsida; order Poales; family Poaceae; genus Triticum; species Triticum urartu. The sequence continues at coordinate 37,687,819 of NC_053025.1, forward strand.
CATCTTCACACCAAACACATAAGAAAAATGTAACTTGCAGAGATAACATGCCACCTAGCAACAAGATAATTTACAATATCAACTCTAGGTGACAATATCTCAAATGTACACATTTTTTAGGCTTGTAATATACATAGCATATTACTCCCCCATAATGTGATACCAATGGGAACTTAACAAGAGGCGAATAAAAAGATCCAACGAGAGATAATTAATGGACTATTTAGAATTTGATTTTCTCATGAGAATACATACCACATAGAGACTACATAATCTTGAAATATTAATAGTAGGTGATATTCCTCATGTACACACATTTATAGGATCGTGAAGTGCACAAAGTACATCACTCCCCCAAAAATGGGATGTTCCATTAATCTCTCACAATATCCAACTAAGATACAAACAAGATTCACAAAGGCTCAACACAAAACTCACTCGTACATGATGTGCAAACCAACATACACATGATTGATTACTCAAGATAAGAAAATTGGAAACACAACATATACAAACACATGCAAGGGAACAAAACCAACACATGCAAAGGGGCAAGTAACTTTCAATGTAAACAATTTAAGTACAAGTTACCACAAGAAGGCACATTGGATATAAGATAGAAACTTGGTAATCCAAATGACTTGGCTTGAGACTAGATGAATGATGAAGTCCCCTTAATTCTTCATAATGTAGCCAAGTCTCCAATGCCCTTCATCAACACCTATTGATCAAGTTTGAGCTTGTTGGTCCCCAACCAAGTTGGGTCCTAAGAGGTTAGCCACAATAGGCTTGACTACCCAAATGGTTCTTTTCTTGACACCACTTTGAGTACCAACAAATTGGGGAAACACATTGCCTACCTTATCCTTCCTAAGAGAATAGATATCATCAATTAGAATAGGGTTGGATAAGGTACCATTCGTGCATTAAGAAGCGACGTGACCTTTCTCACCACATAAGTAGAAACATCTACTCTTCACTTTATTCTCACTTGATTTATC